>NC_142403.1:10789991-11091234 GCF_059441095.1 Idiotropiscis lumnitzeri
TCATCCTTATTCCACAAAAGCAATTTTATACAAAGTAGCTTGTTTAGACTAGTGAGGATACAGACCATATTCTTGGTTTAAAATCCTCAAAAAAGTAGCAGAAATATCTATCGGTGTTAATCTCTCCAAAGATGTCATGAATAAATCAGTTTAAAATCATTGGGGTACTGCCAAAACATTTCACAAGTCTTGGCTGCTGGTTTTGCTAAGTTTCAAATTTTGAATCACAGTTGCACGATGTGGGTCACATCGCAAATTATAACCAATTAAATTGCATCCAATTTTCACAGTGGCAAAAAAAAAATTCTGGGTGAAAAGCCAGACAAACTACGAGCGACCATGTGATGGAAATATAGTCATTTTTTACCACACGCTTCTCTATTTCATCCATAGGTACATCTTGAAATTGTAAAGAAGCTTACAATTTGTTGTAAAACACAACATACGTGTTCTGTATATATTTTATTATGGCTTGGCAGTCGGCGGGCAGCTATGCCTAGCTTGCTTAAAACCCAGACAGTGACATTTTGCCCGAGTGTAAGCGTCAGTGTATTTTGATTAACTATAGTTTGTGACGTCACGACTTTTAGACATCGTCCGTCTGAGAGTCAAATTTTGAATCTGCAGTCTCAGCAACTGTAATTCTGGTTGCCGATCGCCAGATCGGAGTTCTGCTTCAGTATTTGGCGACCCTTATAGGCTTATACACACACGGGTGACTTGATCCCATCTCAAATTCACCATACCCTTAATATCATCTTCATTGCTAAATATTGATAAAATTATGAGGCACAACATCACCTCAGAAAATGCACCCTTTCACGGTTATCTTACAGTCAGATAAACTCTGTAGTTGCAACAGACAAGAGAACAGAAGATTTTGTTTTGATTCGGTAACGCATCTACCCATCTGTTCTTTGCACCGCTTAACCTGAGGGTGAAGACGTTAATAGTCAAATATTATCCTCCGTCAAAAAGCAAACTTCACTCCTTCTGCGACAGAATCTGTAACACGCGACACAAAACTGGTCGTCGACCATTTCAGACTATTTGTAGCAATCGAGAAGCATCAGCATTTTTGACATTTCTCAATCTAAATCTATGCTAGCGGTTGAATTCATCGCAACACAGGAAACATACCATTATGTATTATTTGTGTTTCATTTTCCCTTCAATGCGACCTCAGATAGTAGTTGTCACGTAACATACTAATAATAGCATTGTATTCAAACATTAAATATGCAATAATAAACTTACTGTTTGGATCGCGGGCGAGCTGTCGCTACCGTTTCCTGTAGCCTGGGCTTACTTCCGGATATCCGTTCTTAGGCAGGGCTTTCAGAATAAAATTAAACCAATTCAATAACTATAACTAGGCTTGACGTACAGGTTCTAGTTGCGTATAAGCAAGGTCGAAGACAAATAGTAATGTGGAGGGAAAAATATGACGAATAATGACCGCCATATCTTGGAAAAAGAAAACCAAAGTCACATATTCGTTTTACTTTTTTATGCTCCTGGTACTACTTCCTCTACAGGCGGGACATACTCCTAAATTTTATATAAATCGAATAAATAGTACAAATAAAGTCGATAGTTCAGTGTAGAATGGAATTTCAAACTATCAAGACTCAGATAACTTTTCTTCATTTAACTAAATAACCAAAGGCCAAATTCTGGTTGGGTTGAAAATTTTTAATGACGCTAGGTTAAAACGTAAACAACCACACAAATAAGTGCCCGATGGCAACAATGAACAGAAAAAGTGAGGCAAAAATCAACATTGACACCAAGCTTATTGCAAATTAAATGGGAAGAAAATGAAGACGTTTTGAACTCATTTTTATTTTGAAAAGTGCATATTTGCTGCCTCGCAAATGTGAATGCAAGTACTTTATTACTTAATTGTATACTATAATAATTAATTTAATACTTAATTACTTATTGAAAGCAGACATTATGTTGTTGCTGTTGTTTTTAAGTAAAACAAGACATACTTGCTCTTAACAAACCTGATCATAATTTCTGCTTATTTTCTCTTACATTATGAATAAAGCTAAATAATGTCATTCCCTGAATTAAAACGTGCCAGCATGCACAATAAGAAATACGCAAATCTTAAATCAACCCAACACATAATTTGAACAACAATCCTCAACCAAAATAAGTTTATGTGAACATGGGGATGTAAAAATGCAAAGGTATCAGGGTTGAAAGGGTGTCACATTATCATGTGATCATCTGAAACCGATTTCCGTCAGTGTTTAATTGAATGGAATCACAACATGAATGCGGCAATAACAATTATGGCTCACACGCGCTGCTTTGAAGGGCTTATCGACTGTCGTTCCTCCCATCGAGGATCACCCTTCAGTGAGAGCGTTGCCATTTCAGCAATTCTCTTTTCACGGTGCATCATTGAGGTATTTCCACATGTTCTGGGAAATGCGCAGCATCATTGCAAATGCATCAGAGACCACCCAGGCACACTAGAACTCTGATACCATTACATTTATCTCACCAAATTGTGCAGGGCAGAGCAAATTTCGATAAGGCAAGGCCCACTCCCCTGGGCAGCCATGCTGTCCAATTAGAGAGGCTAATCTTAAAATTGTGGGCCCAAACTGTAACTCTGGAGTTTGTACAGATGTTGATGCTATTCAGATGCTGTTTGTCTACATAAACAACCACTTAGAGCGACGAAGCTTGACGATTGGATCTCCGTCTCAGTGGTGTAGGTCTGACTAATTAACGACAATGATAATAGCACGTTGCATGCATCAGCAAGTGAATCTCTTTTAGGGATATATTGGTATTAATTTAAATATTGCTTTTTCTATTTTCATCCCAGTTATTTGGTTTGGAAACTATGTTCATCTTGGGGATCAAAGTGTTTCAATCCCAAGTTTTCATTACATTGGTCAACAAATGTCTTCAACCTTTTTCAGTAAAAAAATGCAAGTAAATAACTGTAGGTTAATTACAGCCCTTCTTGTTTTGTCTAGCACATCAGGTTTTCCTAATATTATTAATAATAATTACAATCATATTATGTACCATATATTGTAAATTTCCAGGCGGATATCTGATCAACACTATCTCAATATTCCTTGCTCACATTGAAACGTCTTTTTCTTCAAACTGATTTTTTTATACTATGGTAGAAAATCTTTAAGTGGTTTATCATGGTTTAATAGCTAAATACGCAACATTTTTGCAACACACATTTTACGATTTCAACTACAGACACACATGCTCTTGTTCAAATGTTTCTCCAAATATCTGTGACAATTGTGACATTTCGCATCACAAATGAGAACGCATGGCGAGAGTATTAATAGAAGGCGCGTTTTGAGCAGGTGTCCCCGATGTGCGCCTGTAGCAGGACAGCGACGGTGCCTTGATCCTTTTTCTGGCCCCCCAGTGATTTGCAATGCATATCCCGTAATGGCACATGCTGCGCTGGCACCATTGCTCATCCATGAACCCTATTGTTCATTGTTTGTCTTCTCCAATTTTTTCCCATGGGCCCCTGGCCAGTGAGAGGAAAAGGTCACTGTAAATATTGCACTGAAATCCTCCCTCCCTCCCATCGAGCTCCTGAAGATGGAACAGGCGAGCAGTGGGTGAGCACTTCCTTCCTGCGCGGGGCATTTCGACTACCGGACATCAAACAAGTATGAATCCCTCAATGTCAAAGATCATTGTGGTGAGATCATATGCTGAAGGTTGACATTACAATAACCTGGGCAGGTCTCTGTAAGCTCTTTGCCACTCCTTTTGGGTAACACAATAACTATAGGTGGCTCCAACAAATTTGGATTTGAACTTGGTCTCAATGGTCATTTGTATTCCTTTTTTTTAGACTCTTGATATTCATCAAACTCAGTTATCGCAAACCGATTTCTCTGTGAAATTTAGAAGACTCAGCTGGTTGAATTATTGTGAATTGGATTTTTGAATATGGCACAAGCCGAAAGATGCAACAACGTATGTAAAATACATGTTCTGAGTCGGGTGAGTGACCGGGAGACAAATAGGCACGCTGTCAGACCTCCAGCGTTCCTCTGTTGAAAGAGCAAAACACATTATTATTCATTATGAAGAATTTTTGAAAGAAGGATTTTGAAGCTGTAACATGACAACATCAACAACAAAACTACTTCCTTTTTCCATGCAAATGACTTTTTTCACTGATCTTATGAAGGGACCGTTACTTTGTATGACAGTGAGAATGCGAGAGAAAGATAGTCTGACCAGTCAAGACTGTCGCAAATTCGGAAAGTCCAGCATGTATTTTAGAAAAAGAGGACTTTAACCCAAGAAGATGAACAGTAAATAAAAAAGACTCATCTGTGACTGAAAAGAAAACTGCAACACTGGCTACATGAAATGAATCATCATTGAACTACATCATCTTGAGTCAAACCACAGCAAGTCAGCTGACTTCAGTCAAACAAGACTACAAAGACAGACAATACTCTCTGAGTTACTTTTGTTTTTAAGGAACATTTCTAAAATATTCAGAGCTGCACAGACTTTCTCAAATGCAGAGCCAGGACACGATATCCCAAAACCAAGGGTCCCGAACAATTAATAGAATTTATTTTACAAGAAGTATATTTTTAACTGTTTACCCTAATAATCAGTCTACAATAAATGCAACTAAAATCTCCACACGCCCTTGAAGAAGAGTATATAACCAACCTGAGCTACAACTGGGTGTGATTAATAAATCATTATTGTGTTAACAGCTTCTTATGCAATCTGCAATTAATTTATGATGCTTACAGTCAATAATGATTAGATAGATTGTATCCTGGGTAAGATCTGATCAGACGCAGCACAGCAATCAATCATAAAAATAGGAAAGAGAGTGAGGAAAAAAGAAATTGGAAAAACATACAAAACACACACATGCACGGACACACACATTTCTATTTTCATATTTTGAGGGGAAAAAAATATATACCAACTATAATTTCCAGGGTCTGAATTGTAACAGGAATGCAAACCTGGAGAAATAAATGTGAAATTGTGCAGGGCTGCATATCACCTTAATGAATTAATAAATATACAAGCGGCGTAATTTTGGAGAGCTGATACGCATCGGTATTATGACAAGATGGAAGAACTCTGAGACTCTGAAATGGGCTGCATGTGAAAGGATAGAAAGGGGCATTTTCCCAAATATGTTGAAGCCTTTACCACCCAGGTTAAGATAACATGTTCTATGGCCTCTCATAACACCATTCCTTTCCCCCTTCAGGCCAGACAACAGGCTACTGTGTGTATCGGGAGGAACAGACCCTCTTCACTGTGGAGGAACACTCTGGGAAAAGTCTTTGAAAGATCCACAAGGGTGGCAGCAAATTATTCCCTCCACACACACACGCACACAAAAAAAGCGAGTCCGTGAAATTGCTTTGCAAATCCTTGTCAATCTCATTTTCTACACGCAGCTAATGCACACTCAATTGAACACTTAACTTGTGATTTTGAAACTGAAAACATTTGATATAGACCATTATCCACATTTTTCTTCTGCCCAAAATCTAAATGAAAAAAAACCCACATAACTTTGAGTTTGTATATAAATTCAGAAGCCAACATAGATCGACTCAACTGAAAGGAATATATTTTAATACTCACGCCATCCAGGAGGGGGCGCCCAAGATTGTCATTTGTGAGCTTTTGCTTCACCACTTGGAAAGAGCTGCACAAGCATCAGGTAATAGCAAAAAGCTCCACGTGAATTTTCCCACACGTAACAGACGTATTCAGTTATCTTAACATAAATCTTACGTGACCTGCTGGAAGCATTAATATCCCATAAAACCAATTACACTCTTAAATAGCTCCTAAATAATCTTTAGACAATATTTGTGGTTTGTCCAGGCACTCCATTGACTGACCTCACGCATTTCAAAAATATTCTTATCAGATGAATTGTAGACACTAAATTGTCCATAGCTGTAATGTGAGAATGATTGTTTATACTGGATGTTCCCTGTGATTGAGTACAAGCTCATGAATATATGCTAAATATACAATATACAATATACAACCAACAAGTGTAAGATCCAGCCACTGGAGATGTTTAGAATTGTTCCACAAATCTTATGGCCACACCATGGGTGCATGTGCTGATGTTGAGGAAGGCAAATGCGATTTTCTTAACCATCCACGGCAAAACGAGGTGGAAATATTGCCCTGGGGCTGTCAGCCCGGGGCTGTTGGAGGCGGACAAAAAGGCGCCAGCTTTCATTTTGCGCAAGTGCAATTGATTTATTGGATAGCAAAGTTTCTCACGTTCTTTTGGTTATTTCCACATCTGCATGTTGCACATTTTTGCAAGAACTGATCATAATTGTCTATTTAATGCAGTAGCTCTGGACTGAATACGTGTGAGCAATCATGTGCACAAGTAGGATGTTTCCTTTTATTTTGTTGTTTTTGTTTTAAATTCAGTCTGGTTTTGTAGTTTTAAATTATGTCTTATGTGGTTTTGTGATCATGAGCCTTGTCCGTGATGTGCTTCTGCTGCAACATTGATTTCCTATAAAAGGGGAAGTCAAGTCAAAAATGTTCTTTACAATAATATACAATACAATACAATACAACTTGATTTATGTTCTATCTCACCCAAACATGGCATTTTGGTTAATATTGCGTTTATGGAATATGAATTAGAAACCAAAATGCGGCATTTTTGAGCCATCGGAAGGTCTGCAGCAATTTTGCCACATGCTGTTGACTGAAAGTGACATCACAGTGCCAAAAGGTATCAGCTTGCAAACATCACATGACCAAACCCAGAAAACAGACGAGAGATGACTTGAGCCCTGAGCAACTGTGATGTCATTTTCTTTTAACAGAAATAAATATTATTGTCAAGAGCATTCATGGCTTGACTTTCCCTTCAAGGGCCACTAAAGAGTTTCTGATTCAGAAAATCCACACTGAAAGGAAATTACAGTCAGTTACCAAAACTTACTGTAATTTCACAATTTGTAAAATGGTTGAATAACTTTCACAACATGTGAATTTACAAAATGAGACCAAGAATCAAGTAAATTCACATTAGGTTGTTGCTCACAAAGATTAAAGATAAAGATGTCCTTTATTAGTCCCACAATGGGGAAATTTGAACATAATGAGATGGATGGATAATATTGTGGTGCACTCTAAAACAGTTTTGTTAAAAATAAAACAATTTGGATAAAAAATGGACTCATCCACTAATTGGCTCAATTTGACCCACCTTCTTGGGTTGTTTTGTATAAAACTGCCCAATTTTTGGATTTGTAAAAAAACTACCAATTATTACAAAACCAATTCAAAAAGTTGGGCCAAATTGACCCAAAAAGTAGTAGAAATAGGCAATTGTTGACCCAAAATGGTATTATTTTTAATCCAAAAGTGTGTGGCTTGTACAAATGTAAGCATTTCATTTTTTCCAATTTAAAAATCCAAGCACACCTCTCTTTGACTGAACATGAAAAGTACTTACTTAGGTAGCATATAGTTCCCTATGTATAGGTATATGTATGTATATGTTGACATAAATACGTGCGTGTGGGTGCAGAGGTGAAGCTGAGAGACTGTTTAGAGTGAAAACAGTGCAAAAGAAGACAGAGAGGAAGCTAAACACAGGCGGCTCTTTGAAGTACCGCTCACTGTAATGCTATTGTTATTTAATGGCCACAAACACAACACAGTTAGACCACAACACGTATCTGGTCATCTGAATGATAAATGTGCTGCTCTGTCATACGTTCGTGATCACGTGGTGTTAATGTGGAGGTTATAGATTGCACGATTAATGAGTCTGAGATAATCAGAGATTTCCTCTGCTGATTGTGGAATACAGGAAGGAAAAGAGCATGCGAGGCGCTCAATGGGCGCCGTTGGTGTTGGGGTTGGGGAGGGGCACGAACGGGGACCTGTAGGATTGTTGGCGGGGGGCAGAGTGAACAGCAGTGCAAATTGAGGTCAGTTTCAGCCGAGCAGCATTTTAGCTTTGATCCCTCTGCTGAACTAGATGAAAGACATCCTGCTTTCCTCACCAAAGCCGAGGGGGGCGGAGGGCCTCACTTTTTCTACCTGATAAAGAAGGCCCGATACTGAACAACCTGTCAACTCTATAAAAAAAAAAACATGATTGATGTTGATTGGACTCAACTCCACCATATATATATATATATATATATAATCAGTTTGCCTCAAAATTTGTCAATATAGTGCATTTGTTATAAGTTTGAAAAACGATACACTCCAGTTAATGGAAATTTTTGAACACCTGCCTCTTATCGGATGGATTAGATTTCTTGGGGGTAGTGACACAGATATTGTGCATACGATACTGTACACTCATATTATTCTTTCAAAGCCATGTCCTATTTTTTGTTGTCTAAAAAAAACAATGCAGATACTACACAGATACAGTATGTCCCAACAGAGATTCAAACCCGGATATATGCCGTTGCTCCCTAATACAAATTCATTACATATTTACCTAATTGAACTTTTTATTTTGCTGAGTAAACAAAATGAGTGACCTCAAGTTTTTTGTTTGTCATGAACTCGTCAGCAAGGCCACAGTCACCATAAAGTAAAGTGACACCTTTGAAAAAGTTGAATGTGTCTAGGTGACCACTTTGACGATATACATTCGCTTTCCCGTGAGACTGCACAACAGAGTGCATTATGTAACTCCGTGTTCAGGATACTAAGTTGACATGGATGACGTCCCTGTCTGAGATGTTTTTTTTTTCTGTATTTGAGGTAATTCAATGGAACACTAAGAGCAATCTGACACCTAGCAGACACCACAACAGTCATTTACAAACCAGATTGTGTAACTAGTATGTTCCCAGGGGCTGTCTATGTTCCGAATGGCTCCTGAGTGTCTGCATGTAGATTATGTAACAGCCCCAACTCGAGGCCTCTACCTGTGAGAAAACGCATATCAATTAAGAGCTGTTCTGTGTTAAAATCAAACAGGCACCATTAAAAACATTTTCAAAAAACATAAGCCCAAAAAAAAATAAAAATCTCCAACGGAATTTGAACTATCAGCCTGTGTGGCGTCGAACAAAAAAGTTGTTTATCATAGTATCCAATCCTACTGAGTTCAGATCGCCACGAAAGATTTACGCAGGTTTTGTTTTGCAGTAACTTCAGATTTTTTGCGACATGCACATTATTCTAAATGATGATTTGCGCATAACTTTAGGAGTGTTAGGTGCCACTTACACACTTTAAGAATCTGACATTCAACAATTTATGTGTTTTTCTAAATATTTCAAAGATTACTCCCAATTTGCTTGATTGGCCGTTCGGGAATATCCCGAAAATCCCGATGGCCACCGCACCTGATTTGAACAACTTTTATTTACAAATGTGTGCGTATGTGTGTGTCTGTGTGTGTGCGGGTGCACAATAATCTTTTAACCCTTTAATAACTGCCCTCAAATTATTTACTCAGCTTCCTGTCATTCTACTCATCATCTTAATGCCCTTTCCACAGTTACAGTAAGCAGCTGAACTTTAAAGCCTCTCTCACACTGGCAATTCTTCGTCTGTCATTCGTAGGTTTTTCACGCTCCGAAAGCCAGCTCACACGCCTATGAGCTCCAAATATCAAAACACCCTGATGTATAGTCAAAGCACTTCTCATGGTTCACCTGCAGGACAGGAGAACAGCGAACTGGTGGGCCTCGGTTGATCTAGCAACGAGGTGGGTGGGGGCTTCAGATCAGGGCATTTTTGTTTACGTTACACTTGCAAGTGCTTGAGACTGAAACAAAGGCTGGAGGGAAGATGCAAAGTTTATATTAAGCGTATCCTCGTGCCTATTATGATCAGGACTGGCCTTCGTTGTTGTTACTGTTTCTGAAAGAATATGCAAGTGTTTATGTTGAATATCATTAAATACTGCCAAGGATTGTTTGTGCAGATAAACACCAGTTTTTTTTTTTTTTTGTATAGCTTTCTCTCTGACGCATGTAATAGAAGTACACAAGCCCGATGGATTGCGGAATACGTGACAAGCTGCATGCCACTCAAGACGCTGTCTCCTATTATTCGAGCCAATAATTCCATGCATAACCATAACAGGGATGTCTAGCACCCTGATTATGTTCTCTATACTCAGGCATTCAAACTACAGAGAGTCACTGAAAATCAGACCTGCGGTAGATTAAACGCTGTTACAGCGACCCTAGCGGGTAATCCTTACACGCACTCCACCCGGAATGTTCTTCTCTCAAGACACAGGTTGGGATTAAAGCAGTGAGTTATCGACACGTGCAGCACATGTTCAAAGAAAGCACAATTAACATAGAAAGCGACACGAGCTGCAGTCCTTTGTGAGAGCATCGCGGAGCTCAGCTGGTGCTTCTGCGTAAACAAAAGTCACCAGCGAAGCAGCGAGAAGACGGCAAGCAGACAACAGCATTGCTCCTAACTCCAAACCGTGCACCGCCGCAGCGCCATTAAAATGACAATGGGTGTAAAGTTGCTCTTTGGTGTCACTGCCGTTATTCAGCCTGCTAAAACCCTATTTTAACAATTACAATGTGAATTCTCCGATTTCAACTCGGGTAATTCAAGTTTGAGCTTTCCTCAAAATGACTATACGTGCTTTGTTGGGCGTCAACAACAAAAAATAAACATGGACATGCTTTTTGGGCTATAGAAGCTTCGTATTGATAAAAAGAAAATTTACAACTTGTCTCAACTGCAGAGATCACATCTTGATGCCTTTAAATCCTTGTGATATCTGAAAAACTTTTAACTCCTTCATTCAGGAAGCTGTTGGGATTTCTCTGAAGATTTGATTGAACCAGTTCTACTTGAAGAAATTAGTACTTGTCATCCATTCATTTCATTTCAATTCATAAAACAATTATCTCAAAGTGACATCAATTCTGTGTGAGGAAATGAACTTTTCGGTCCTTCTGTTTGTGCGTCTTGTTCTACTACACATTTTGCTCCCACTCAGCTTTGTATTAATGTGCTGAATATGTAACAGCCAGCTTCTTATTCAATAACCTTTTCGTGGCTTCCCTTTCTTTCAGTGCGTGTTTTCTGGACAATCGTCATTGAATGTGGAACCACCAGAACCAGATTTAGATGTCATGCAAAAGTTCAGGAAGACTTTGCAGGTGATTGATTAACTTACTGTAACAATTTTTCATTTTTTCACAATACACCATTTCAATTTGATAAAATCTTTAATTTGCGGGTTTTTATTAGTTGTAAAACCGTTATCGTTGCAATTCCAAATAAATAATGTCTATTGAATATTTCCATATGCTTAACTTGTTTTTAGTTTAACTACTGAAACAAATGTTTTCCTTGGTATTCAAATTTATTAACTGCACTTGTACATATTTATTTAATGATATGTATTTTTGTATAAACAATTGTACATACAGTACTTACTTAAACACGCGCATACGTCTCACTAAGTGACAGCTTTGTGTAGGTATAACCGTTTCTATGTGACATGCGAAATGTACGTTTGCTGTGTTTATTGCCAGCTACGTATTGGTCAGATGATAATATTATCGGCTAATTGCTTGATAGCTAGAGTATCATTCACAACCTGTTTGCCAAATATCACTGTTTATTTGATAATTTTCCCAAGAACATGGATGTTCATTCGATTGAGTTATCTGGACTAATGAAGATAATGTGAAAGGTTAATCAATAATGAACCATGACTGGTGTACACTGCATTGACCCTATTCAGTCTTGATCATTTGAAGACTTTATGGGGTTAGTCTGTGTTTTAAGATCCTGTTGATGTTACAAGGTGTGGCTAATGTAAGAATGTGTTCCCAAAAAAATCCTGATGGATATGGCATTGTCAGAACTGCAGACGAAATAAACTGCTTGGATTTTATTTCCTTCTGCAGTTGCATAATATATGATAGTATTTACATTGCATTCAAAATATATAATTTTTTTTATGGGGTAGCAAATTACCGTCATGAAACGTAAATTGCAAACAGGTGATCTTGTATAGCATAGAAAAATAACCGTTAATAAGTACATGAGGCAAGATATAACAAAAGGAATAACAAAAGAAATAATTAAGTCACTCGTTTCCAATTTTTACAGGATTCCTATTTTCCAGACATTTTTTTTATTTTTAAATCATTATAATTTAGCAAAATGTTATTAGTAAACCCCACATGCCATCCAATAAAATTAAATCCTTTAGGAAAGAGTGTTTAACAAACGAAGTCAAGTAAGAAATATATTCAACGTAATGATGTTCATTCCCAATAGACCAGTGCCTGCAAACAAATAAAGTGCTTGTTACGTCAGGCAATATATTCGATGGGAAAAAAATCTGGAAGAAAATCACGATCCAGAATTGCAAGGATTCTGTGGAATGCAGGCAGGAAGACGAAATTTAACTATCACACGACTGAACCCCACTGAGAAATTGTTTCCTGCTTTCAAACATCTACATTTCTTCTTTCTTAAACCTGCATTGATGAGCCAGTGTGGGATGAAACATGTGGCCCAAGGCAAAGAACACGACGTTTGAGCAAGGGGAGTGGCTTGTTTGGGTTACAATGACATTAACGCAGAGGAATGAGACACTGCTGTTTGTGTTTTACATGGACTGTTTCCGGTATTTCCATCTGCACTCAAGGAAAATTTAATCCAAGAAATTATGAAATGTATCTTTCAATCAGATGAAAAGAAAACAGATTAATTTCACATTAGTTCACAATTCAAAATGTGACCAATGCGGTCAGCATTGCTGTGTGCTTCATGATGTATTTTTTAGAGCAGGCATATTTTTGGACTAAGTTAACAGTCGTGGCAGGGCTGAGGAGCCAAAATCAGAGAGGCAAGTAAGTATTCAAAAACAAAACATGAATTTGCCCAAAATAAAACTCACTTTCTGAAATGTAAAAAGCCGACTTGACGGGGATTGATATTCAGTCATCTTCAAGAAAAAAAAGGTTCAGCTGAAATAGTGAATAGAAAATAGAAATGGAAATAACTTCCTGTTGTCAATCATAACTAAATAGTGTGCTGCCAACTAGTGGTCAACAGAGGAATCAACTCAAAAAGAAACAGGAGGCAGAGCAAAATTATGATTTTGATTTTCTACCATACAAGTAGTCCCTTATGGGGTTTTTTTTTTCTCTGTTGAAGCTCCCTTATTGCAGATCCGAATTGTGTGCTGGCAGATGACATGCAAGCATCTCCTTGGAACACTTATCTAACTCTGTGTAGTCAAGCTGAATGTGACTTCCCAACGCATGTGTTTACTTGTGTATTTGTGTGTGTGTGAATATCAAGGTATGCCTCATTGCAAGCCATTACCTTGGTGGAGATGTGTACGAGTCAGTAGGAGTTGACAGCATAATTAGCCCATGGCTCACCTTTTAAAACATCTAATGATACTCACGCACATACTTACGTATGTAAAAAGAATTTGTTGGGAACTTCAAGAGTTTTCATTCCCATCAAGTGTGAGTAGTGAGACTACACTGTTTAGATCTTTTTTTTCTTCATATCCATTGTACTTTTTCTCTTCTTTCAAAAAAATCACTAAAATAAATTAGCAGCACTTTTGTGGCATAATTTGCATACAACTATGCTTATTCCAGGTGAAAAAGAAAAGTCTCGATGGCCAAGATATGTGGTTTCCCTTCTTCCATCATGTTATCCTCCAAATATTCTGGTGCTCCGACTTCACTCAATACATCATTAATAATCCATGGAGAGACAGGTTGTCTATTAACGGAAAAAGTTCAGCACTGTTGCTGCACTACCAACGGCAAACTTGTACATATGACAGCGCAGAATGCGCAGTCAGGCGAAAAATAACAAAGGATGTCATGACAGCACAACAAAGACAAAAGAACAGATGTCCAAAAAATTTGCTTCTGCAGGAGTGGAGTTGGAAAAAGAGCGCCTGGATGTTCCACACCGCTATTGGCAAACTGTTGTGTGAAGAAGATGAAAATCAACGCTGAGTTGTTTCAAAGGAACAAAAAGAAAAATGGCACATCACCATCAAAACGTCATTCCAGTTGGGAAGTATGATGGTGGGGGTCATCATGGTTTGGGGCTGCTTTGCTTCTTCAGGGCCTGGTACATTGCTATCATCGTTGGAAAACTGAATTCCCAAGTTTATCACCATATTCTGCAATAAAGCTTAACGCCTCTACTGTATCTTCCAAGTTAAACTTAAAAGAAGAAGAAGTAACAGAAGAAAAACAATTATTTGCGTGTCATTAGTATAAGGAAATACTTGGTCTATTGTTGTGACTTGTCCGGAAGACCAGATCAAAATTAATGACCAAGTTGTACAGAAATTCAGATCATTGCATCCAAATTGATTTCAAAGATTCAATCTGTAATGACATATCAAACAGACAAACCAAAAGGGAAAAAAAAAACATGAGGTGGCATGTTATTGACTGTACTAACGGCAGGGCTGCTACCTTAGAAACCAAACACACTGTTGTGCAATAATAGTAAGGGATTGCCTTTTCCAAAATCATCAAACATGTTTCAGAACTAAAAATAGAAGTGCCTTGTATGCAGAAACTGTGCATGTTGAGCAAATACACCTGAAACCCGCCCAGCAAACATGGTCCAACAAAAACCTAAAACACAACGACAGAAAAGAGGTGTTTGCAAGACGCTTACATTCCTTACACTCGCTCAAGTTTGTCGACAATAAGGCAACGGCAAAACATGAAGCCGCCGTGTGAGTCTGTTTGATGTTCCCCCTTCTTTTTTAATCTTGCCCTCAATAGAAGCGAGACTGAAAGGCTGAGCGGGGATTTTTAAGAACACCGTTTGTGGCGGTTATACCCGTGGATAACAATAAGCGTTTTACACTGAGCAGGGATTCAAATAAGTTCAGGGAAGAAACACAAGAGACAATGCTTGGCTGTGAAAGACTGACGATCAGTCAGTGCTATGCTACATGCTAAATCTCTGCTTTTGTGCCCGGACGCTTTGATCCCAAACTTCCAGCGACCCTCTTGTGGAGTCTGTTTGCTTCTATTCACATATATTAAGACTTCCCATTATGTGCAGGTTTCAGAAACAGCCTGAGCTTGCTCACAGATTAGTTTACGTAAAACCTAAAAAAAAAAAAGAAAAAAAGTCCAGAGATCATAAGCGAAAACCTTCTTTTGACAGTGCCAAGAAGTAATCTGTACACAGAAGAAGAATTTGGAGAAGTTGGGTCTTTTTAATGTCTCAATATACAGCGTAGTCAAAAATGAATAAATCAATAAATACATTCAACATGAGAATAAATGAAAAAAACTTTATGACTTTGTGTTTAGAAATACTTGTTTACTGAGGAAAGCAGTTGAAAGCCAAATAAATGTTCTGCGTGTGCATGAGATGCGATCCAGCAATCAATTCCGGTACAGGCTTGACTCCGATAAAGAGAGTGACTCTTCATAAATATAAATTCTTTATCTTACCAAGTCCATCCATTATCCAAGCCACGTATCTCCTTTTGTAGGTTGCGGGCATGCTCGAACCTATCCCCAGCTGTCTTCGGGCAGTAGGCGGGGTACACCCTGAACTGGTTGCCAGCCAATCGCAGGACACACATACACAAGTCACCATTTCCAACTTTTGGTTCTCGGTTCCAACAAGACTGTGCACCTGTATAGAAAGCAAGCTCTGTCAAAGCGAGACAGACATTGTTTGAGTTTGGTGTGGAGAAAGTTCTCATGAAATGATTTCGGCGAGGTAAACCCAATTTTGCATTTTCAGTCCGCGGTGTTGAATGTGTAAGTGAAATGGCCTTGAGACGGGCATTTAAACGTCAAACTAGTCCAGCATCCTCACGCTGCATGTGTGATTAGTGGGATCAGGTTTAATAGTTGTCTTTAAGCTCAAAACCGTCACCATCCTCCTCCAAGATATGCTTTTCTGCATTTGGGCTCTTCTGCCTTGAACGTGCACCTCGAAAGGCATCGCAAGCGAAATGTAAGCATGACAGATGTGAACGGTATGATAATCACTGCAAAGGTAGACACAAGCGATGGGAGTGTGTCGTCTGCCAACATATCTGAGTGCATTTACGCTGCTGATTATTGTATGGCTTGCATAGCACAGCCATACTTACCTTTTCCATGAACGTCCGCACCCACAAAATGCTTTGAGCAAACAATTTTTGACAATGAGCAAGTAGCGACAGACTGGTTGGAGTCGAGGCCTCTCCGGCAGTTGAGGCGCTCGTATTTTGTAGCTGCGTCACTTCTGGGCTGTTCTTGCGTTGTGGAAAGTGAAGTTTTAATTTATTCGGGAAAAAAATATTGCTTTCGTTAATAACACGGGAATATTAAGATTCAGGTGTTTGTGTTTCTTTTGTAATTGATTGGTTGCTTTTGGCAAACCGATGTTGGGAAAAGACCAAAATTACATGGCATCTCTCCTGCCCCTCATTCAACTGATTGGTGTGCAGGATGCTCTTTTCACGAACCATACTGGGCAATAACGACACTGAATTATTAACTCATTCTCTACCAGCCTAGTAAAAAAAAAAAAAAAAAAGGATCTTTGACGTATTTAGCCGTCAATGGTAGCGAATGAGTTAAGCACGGGGAACACATTCACGAGGCATAATTCGAGAGGCTCCCCACCTAAAATTTTGAACTGTACAAACTTTATGGAATAAAGATTAAATGTCTGCTCCAAACAAGGACAGTACAGTTGTCTTCACTCATAACAGAATTCTGCCAGCAGTCATTGTCAGATTTTAAGGTCATTTCAATCCTTTGTCGTAATTACCATGTTGTTACACTTTAGCTGATGCTGACCCGAGATGACCTGACTTGTCTTGAATGCGTATTAGTTGAGTAGAGTCCACAGAAACAAATGCAACATGGAAAAACTGCCAACTAACCAAAAACTTTGACGAGGTTGAAGATTCACTGGCTTCTTGCCTGAGCCGGTAAGCAGAGCAGCGAATGGCACTCATTACTTGGTCACCTCTGTGGCCTTCAGAAGAAGACGATGTTGTGCTTTTACTTCTGAAATCAAGGCTGTTGTTACAGCTTGACCAACCGCCATCCTCTCACCCCTCTTCCTTTCTCTGTGGACCAAAAAAGTCAAACACCCTGCTGAGTTTCTCATGCTACACATGACATGCTTGCACACACACGCAGACTCAAGCTTGCATGCATTTGTGCTGTGGCTTGATCAATGCAAAAAACAACAAAAACAGGGAATACGAATCACGGTGATACAAACTGTGACCCACACCCAAGAGTTTTTCAACTGTAATTCTGATGACTTATCTTATCAGCTCATCGGGATGGTGGAAAACAAAATAAACACACACACCAAGTCTTTAACTCACGCACTTTTGGTATGTGCATCCACTGAGGTGTAAACCTGTTTCCTTAATCAGCAATGAGTTCGTCAAAACGTTCTGTTCAGCAAGGAAGTAATGATTTTCTCATGAACTATGAATCAACTTGAGATCTGATGGCGATTTCTACGTTGCCTTATTCTACGCATAAAAAGACAAATTGTGACAACAGTAATTCAAGCAGTACTTTGACATCAAATTCAGTGAAAAGCTGTGCTTGGCTGCTCAGAAATGCAGCGTCAGATGTGGGCCCTGAGTCGACAGACGCGAGGAATGTCTACCTCTGCATACCAGCCTTCCTACGTACGTTGCAAGGAGCAGCTCATGTGGTGGTGTCTCTGCTTCCCTTGACTACCCTGCTCCATAATGTGGATAACGCGAAAATTATACAACCAAAAAAGTATTGCGAAAGCAGCCCCCATGGCAACTTCAAATAGAAGAAAAGATTGTATCCTTTGAAGCTCATCACAAAAGCGTTTGACAGTGTTAAAGTCAATGAAGGCTCGATCAATCAAACAAAGTAAGCAGGCTATTGGCTCGAATAGATCAATAAAATTGAACTTGAGCATCAATCTCAAACAATCATTTTTTCCTTTCTTTTAGGTTGTTGGAAAATGACATTTTCAGTGAAAACAAATGCAAGGGCTTGTGTTGTGGAGCAAAATGGTGATTTATGATTCAATTTCACTTTTAGCGCCAATATCGCAAGCGGTTCAACATCCGCAGGGCTGCTGTTAGAAATGCCTGAAACGTATTTATCCCGAAGGAAAATACGATCTCACTTGCAGTGTTCTGATGTAATGACATAGCTTCCAACTATGCGGGGTATGCTCCTCAGCCAGACTCTGCAGCTCAGGTGTGATCGCACCTGGGAGATCGGTTCAGGTCAGTTTAAGGAGCATGTCACTCACAGCTGGGACTGCCCTTCAGCATTCCACTCCTTTGTATGATTTTGCCCATCTGAAGTTGACACCTAAACTCCTGCTCTGGAATCTATTCCGCGCAAGTGGCTGAAAGACATTTGTAACGAGCGTTTTCCCTTTGCCGCAGTGAATGTTTTTGTTTTCCATTTCTAAACGATGATCAGCCCTTGTAGTGTTTAAGTGTTTGGTTCAGCTTGGGAACTTGTTGCCCTGTTGGAGACGACTAACAACCAGAAGTTAATTCCATGGTGACAAGACAAAGAGAGACTGTTGTTGTGAGAATTGTTTTTTTCCACCATCTACCTAGCAATGAGGTACACAAAGGGCGACAATGAAAATCCTCATATGAAAAGACCATTCACTATATTACCTACGGGACAGGTTTCCAATTGTTTTTCGGGGCACATATTAGGTGATGTGGTTACTTGAAAGTTGAACGGTTGGTGGAAGATCTGCTTTCAGATAAACAGTATGGTGTCCATCATCTTTTAACAAAACCTGACCAACTTTAGTCCTGTGTAGGCATCTGACAGTGAACGTTCGCACATAGTTTCAGCCTGTAACCAGAGGTGCTGCCAGGGATTTTGGGCCCCATGAAAAGAAATCTTACCGGGCCCCCCTCGCAGAAAATGCTGATGCCGTTTTACATAAAACTATTCATTTGATTGAGATTCTTGACAATTCCCATATTAGTGAAAACAATATAACTGTTACTTGGTAGCATAAACACTGAAAATCTGATCAAATTCATGTAGATTCAATTTGCTACAAGACTGAGACCCAATATCCCAAAATATCGCTTTTGTTAAATAATTTATCATAAAATACTCAAGCTGAATTACCAGAAAATTCAAAACTTAAATATTAAATAAGCTTTCATTAAAATGAAATGCAATTATAATCTGTGGAGAAACATATAAACTAAAGTGACCCAATTAGTAATTGGTTTCAGGTGTGCCGCCGCCTGCACTCATTAGGGACCAGTTTAAAAAGGTCTCCGCTTGCTTTTAGAGCTGGCTGACTGTGTCTTGGGTAGTCAGTCCGTAGTTAAGGGCTGTGTGGTGCATTATGTTAGTTTCTTTATAACCATAACCATCGTCTAGCCACTCTTCAACATATTTTGTTCAAAGTATATGTGTTTATTAGTTGTTAATTCATTTCTTCATCCCATTTATGTATCTAATTAAAGCAAAACATTGCCACTGTCAGTAGGTCTCCGTTTGCGAGCGCCACATGAGATTTTTATTTTAATTTTTCTTGTGTGGGGACAACTGAATTTTTGGGACAATATCAAGGGACTTGTATTTTGGGGAAAGACTGTCATGCAGCCATGTTTTTCTAATCAGGCTACATTAATGAAGCTCAGCTGCTTTGGAAGCGCAGCAGTAAGTGTAATTATGAGCTTTGAGTTGTTTTTTAGATCTGCAGTCAGAGGGCTGGCATGTCTGACAAAAACAACACCACGGCTTGCCCCAAGTAGGCACAGACGTCTTACTTTCTATCCACACCTGTATGAATAATGGCCGCTCTGATTCACTCATCTTGGTATTACAAGCGCAGCTGAAATACAATCACAGAGTCTAAATTTAGCCAGAAAGAAAAATGACTTTTGTTTTGGCCATGTAGGGAACCCCCACTGCCTGGTGATCCCAGCGCTACTGATATCTGTCAAAACAACATTTCTGAAGAACAGGTTTTTAATTGCACCCCCCAAGACAAACACACACACGCCAAACCTTAACAGCTCAACATACACGCAATGGCATTCTCTCAACAATGACTCACTGCCATTACCTGAACTATTAAGGGTTGTGAAACACTACCTGGGTAACCCGCAAAGTCATACACTGACACTCACTGTTTACTCATATTTCAGGCTAAGCCTTCTTTCAGACAAACACAGATGAACAGCTAATGGCACAAATATGTTTGGGCATTAATGACCAGGCCCCCCTCGCACCGAGTGATCCATCACACTCACTGTACATAAACCACCCGAGCGCCCACAGACCTCTCGCAACCTCACAGGTCACAACGATAAGGTACGAGATAGCTGCTGCAGCAGCGACTGGGATAAGCGCAACTCTAGGTCAATGTTGTTCACAAAACATGCTGGAGCCGCGATAAGGGGAGGCGGCAAAACCTGCAGTTTGCTACGACACTAGTCAAACACTGCACAAAGGCGAGAGGTGTCTGCTATTGTTCGTGTGATCCCTCACCTGTCTTGAAGATAAGGAATGCACTTGTAGCCGTAAGAAAGTATTTTTCCATCGAGCAGTTGTGGTGTGGCTCGGCGATGATAGAAGCCCGTGTCTCCGTGGAGCAATGTGTAATGTGTGAACTATAACATGTAAACAGGTGCAAGACCAGTCTTGCAGTCACAGTCAGGATCAAGCATCATAATAACCTGTCACTTAAATACACATTTCAAGATCAGTGACCTTCACCTGTAGTACATGTACTATGTGCTGTATCAACTTTGTGGGAACAGTTTGGGGGGCAAAGGCACTTTTGTGCTGAGAGATGGAGCAAAACAACATCCACTGGTGACTTTTCACCTGCACATTGCCATTTTTGGTGCGACTTGCCTGTCCTCTGTGAGTTTTCTTGAGACATGGGAATCCTATAGAGGTCCACTGGAATATCGCACCATTTAAATGTGAAATAAACGTGTGTGGTGGATCTGGAAGTTATACTGATTTCCAGTGACGTGTCCACGGCTCATCGACAGGCTACTTTTAAGGAGTGTGTTTTTGCATTCACACATTCAAATACAAAAAAAAAAAAAAAATCCATCCAAACTCATCGGCCATTATTTCGATGACGATTGTTTTGTGATCGGCACTTCAACTCCAAATGTTACTCTGAAGAAAAAAGTATGGTAAACTGGCGCTGATGCTTTTCCCTACCACCTATTAATATGATATAATGTTGACGTATACCTCCCCTGATTTATAGTCACGAGCCACGGGTTGTGATGGAAAGAACAAGATACCAAGATCCCATCGAAATAGGGTGAGAAGCTCGCTCATCGGGGAGGGACTCAGAGTCGAGCCACTTCTCCTCCGCCTTTAGAGGAGCCAGATGAGGTGGCTCGGGCATCTGATTAGGATGCCTCCCTGGTGAGCCGTTCCGGGCATGTTCCACCAGCAGGAGGTCTAGAGGATTATCCAGGACACGCCAGAGGGACTATGTCTCCCGGTTGGCCTGGTCATGCCTTGGGAAGAGTTGGAAGATGGGGCTGGGGTGAAGGAAGTCTGAGCTTCTCTGCTAAATCTGCTGCCTCCGTGACCCGACCCGAGATAATCCCTAGATAATGGATGGATGAATGAAATAATAGAAAGAAAATCTAAAGTGATTTACAAGACGAACACTGCAGAGAGCTTAAAACAAAGGAGTTGGGGTCCTCCTTTGCCTTTTCGTCTTGCTGTCAATTAGGCTTCCAGCAGACATCGGTACGACACTGAATGTGTGCAAGGCTAGATTTGGACGGGTCGGTATGCTGGAAAACACACGAAAATAAAAATAATTAGCTTCACCATTTGCGATTGTGCTGCGATGTGAACAACGAACCGTGGGAGTTCATTGAATAAATATTTTGTATTTAAAGTAATGCGTATTGGCATGTTTGAATCTTGGCAAGGTATGCGTTATTTATTTCGCTCCGGTGGTTTAGGGCAGATCTGACAAAAAGCGTTTTTATTGTCATTGTTATTTTGGGTGAAAATTCTTTTCAAAACCTCAGCTTCTAATTGTGTTTGGACATGTTTGCTGTGAAATTCATGGGCCTCGGTTCATAGAGTCCAACCTTTCCTTATTGTGTGCACGGGCAATCAGTTGAACGCTGTAAATGTGTGATTGGCAGACATTGGGACATTTTGTTGGAATGTAGCTAAACGTAGGTGATGTCGTGCGGTGGCTGAGCAGCAGGCCTTTGAAACACAGCTCCGTTAGCTCTCACACATGGACCACCTGGGTGATCTGTTTATGGAAGTCATCCTCGCTTCTGGCCCTGAGCACATTTAAGCTATTCATGCCTCTTTTGTTTACAGAAGGACAATTTCTAATGTCTACTGCACAAGCTCTACGGAGATGAGAAACAGAGGGGCTTGTTGAACTTAAAATGCTTTCCATCCAGGAAAAAGTTCCTATAATGCAGCCACCTTAAAGACTCATTTCAATGTCTTGGATTAACGGGACCCCTATGTTGAATTACTCCGCGCTCGGAGAAAAATCTCCTAAATCTGGAAATGTCATATTTTGAGAGTCTCAAAAACCTCCATGTAAACTTTGAATCCAGAAATTAAGAAAAAAAGGGCAGCAGGCATTGCGTGTGCAGTTCGTGCCAATGAGTTTCCACTGGTGAATTTTCAAGGACCAGTTTCCACTGTTATCATGCACTGTTTTGCTGCTGCTGTGAAAAGTGTTTTTCAGTTAACCCAAACACAGTCTATAGTAACAGTGATCTTATCTACCTGAGCATGCGGGGCCCACCTGCAGGGCTGTAACACGGAGAGGGAGATGTTTTACCTCGTCTGCACGAATGGGCCCGGAGCGTGTGTAGAGGCGTGTGTGTGTGTGGCGGGGGAGGGGTTGGATGGGGGCGTGTGTATGGAGAGGGGAAGTAGAACTTTAGAGAACTTTACAAGCTAACATGCAAGTTGCTGTTTGGACAGGTTGAGCAGGCAGATTTGCTGACTTTTCATTTGCTTTTTTTTTCTTTGCTTGAACTGCAAAACAATATTTAAGCCAATGTATGGAAGCGTAGGCATGCAATTGTTTGCATTCATGCCTGCTCAAGAGGGGAGCTGTAAAAATCGCTGATTGTCTTCTCTCAATGGATTCAGAGAAAGTGACGTTTGACTGAAGGAGAACATCTTCTGATGAGGATGAGGCGAGCTGAGTGGAAATCGGGTTTTATGGATTTTTTTTTTTTTTTTGAAATACCTGCAGTGCATTGACCCACCGCAGAAATGTACATAATACAACACATACCAAACGCTCACTGAACATAACATAAGACCGACAATTTACGACGAGCTGTTTGGCCTTATCAGCCTTTGTATTATTGCCTACGTTTTGGTGGTCAAGTTATTGTGCATGCACCGCACTGACATCCAGACCACGTTGTCCCAGTGTGCATAAACATCGCCTCTGGTAATGACCCTGACTCAACGATGGCTGTTGGGGCTTAGCTCACAGCCCCGAGGGGAGCTGGTGCTAAAGCTGATGGCTGTGGAGAAAGGACCTCACACCTCGACCACAATCGTTGCCATTGATACTGTCCTCGGTCGTACCTCTCATATCTAGCTTTTATCCGTTTGACCCCCACGTCAGTCACCTGACCCGCAGGCCGGCTGCATTATTCTACCTGAGCAGGCAAAGCACTTTTTGTGTTAAAGCATTGCTGCCTAAAATGGGGCAGCTGGGGTTTCAGAACTTTGCTCAAGGGGACTTGCTTAGTGTTGCTGGGGATCAAACTGAGTAACAACAATCAGGGTAAGAGACAAACACTGTATTTATTTTCTTCTTGAGAAAATGTTGTTATGTTGCTAAGGACTAAACTATGCAAATAAGAATACATTGAAATAACTCCAGAAGGATATTTTCAGACATGTTTGCACCAGATTGGTGTTGGTTTGTGCTTTGCAGCCAGGAAGCTGTTGTTTGTTCCCGCGGATCAATTCAACCGCGGAGGTAACACACCTTACAATACAGCTGGAGGAAATTTCTTTACAATTAAACATCCGATTTTTTAATGGTATGACTTATCACCGAATCAATATCTAATAGCACAAGTACAAACAGCAACACATACCCACAAGCCTTGGTTTCTAATTACCCTCGCAGTGAGCCGTGTATAATCTGTAAACATGATCCCATTATCCTAACAAACACTTTTGTCTTTAAAAGGTAAAGATACATTTCCTAGAGGAAGTTGGAGTATTTCCTCACTTGAATATGTTTTAGTTTTCGTGATTAAACTATGACTGTGAAGAAATTAAAAAGGATCTGCATGGTGCTGAAGAAAGGCTACATTCAAACTCACTTCACTAATAGAACTAAATATGTCCACGTTGAGGAGAGGACAAGGTATTTAGTTGAAATTATTCCCAATTACAATACATGAAAAAAAAAAAAAGGATAACTTGGAACTAGCAGACACGTATTATTAAGCAACAAGGTGTTTGTTGGGGTTTTGTGGTGTGACTCCTTGGTAACTGCTCGCAATCAGAGCTATATTTGCAGGTAAAGCCCTGCGGCCATGTGTTCCGCCTCTCAATCAAAGACAAGAGAGGGGCGGTTAAGGTTCAGACAGAGCAAAAATAGCACAAGGGAGCCCCGCGGTAGGTGGGGAAGGCGAGAAAAGCATCTCGTGCAAACCAATATGCGTGAGTAGAGTGTTTGGATCCTATTTCAAGTTTAGACAGAAACGGGCTGAATGGCTGCCAGGTAAACAGTGCAGCACAGGTACTGATTTGGCCTCGCGTTTACTGTATGCCTACACGAAAACAGCCTGCAGCCCTTCTGAATGGAGGTCGTTCCTATCAGGTGCCACCATAAAGAGAGCTGGCTACGGCTGAGATCAATCATTGCTCCTTTTTTCTTCTTGATCCGCGCCATTCTGCCCAAACACCATCCACACCTTGCAGCGTGGCATGCGAGGGGAGCCTCGCGTGTGAAGAGATAAAATGCCTGATAGTGTCACATGGATCCTGTGTTACCCACATGCGTGAGGTTGAGTGAAAGGCATGCAAAACAGTAACATTTTGCTGGCGGGGTGGGCGAGAGACACTCAGGTCTGCTTTGACCCTCATCAAGATGATTTTTTTTTTTTTTTTAAGTAGTGGAAGATTTAGTGGGAATGAGGATGTCCTTTTCTTTCAATGTCATCAGGCAGGTATGAAGCCTTGGAATCTCAGCAGCAGGAGAACTGTACCCAACAGGACCACCAATCCCGACCTGGGGAAGGCCATTGGCACAAGCTGTCCTTCCACAAACAATGCTTAACCGCCGCTTGTAATGAACATGAAAATAAATGCTAGATGTCGTCCATTCATGTACTATAACACATTGTTTGAAGAACTGGGACTGGTATGATGTCAAGCTATTGACGCAAAATCAAGCTGCCCTGTCTACATAGTCTTTGGTGGGAATATAAACTAAATAAAAGTGTGTTGCTTAGAACTGGACGATGGCAAACTAAATGGAACAAATCTTTTCATTGATCAGACAGACATGAGGGGTCAAGAGAGACAAAATAAATTCAATTACCAATATAAAGCTTGATTGGACTAGTCAAAATGTTTGGAGAACATGTCAGCTCCATCACTGACATTTGACTAATGGAATTTGGGGATTTAACGTGGGCCACCAGTACAATGACAGTGCTATAGCAGCGTTTTAAAATGTCAAATTCCCACACGTGCATTGCAAAATTTTTAATGAAGAAGCACCTGCTTGGACAGAGATTGATGGGATGGAATTGAGTCGAGTTTAATTCCATTGCACAGGTCATGAGTACAGAGGAACAATTCACTTAAACACTTATGCCATCCGAGAGACATTTAAAAAAAAAACACGACCATCAGAGGGAAACAGAACGGGAAGCCTGACAGTTTGCCAAACGATGCCAGGATTTTCTTAGAAAAAGAAAGAAAAACACAATGAAAGAGGGGGGGGGGGACAGACCCAAACTACGCTCCAGTAAGGGAGGGGCACAGTATGGGTTTGGAAAAAAGACTCAGCAAACAGCCACATGAATTGACACAACGAACGATGACTCAAATACTTACACATAGAATTGAGGTGTCGGGCGGGGCGATTATGGAGATGACAATTACTCACTAGTTGTGCAACTAATTAGTTGCTCTGCATTAAATATACCTTAGATTATTAGAACGTATGAAAAAAAAAAAAATGCTATCTGGCAGGCACTGCTCATCATCTCAATGCATCCAAAGGAACTTGGACTGATCTGATGTTTTGAATGAGATATCAAATCAATGAGTAAATCAAGAGCTTCAGCGTGGCTCACATTTGTATCGCCAAAGGGACACCTGAGGGCAAAATGGGACTCGGAATTTAACATTAACTCAATGCATGTCAACTTCTGTTAAGAGAACTTTAAAACAAGCATAAAAGGTGCTACACATTACGTAAAAAAATCCGACATATTGAAAACAATAAATTCACAATACTCATGCTGAATAAAACGAAAGCAAAGTAAAATAAAAAAACAAACGCATATAATAAAATAACAATATGTGACATACTTGTAGTTACATATTTAGATAAGTGATCACATTACGTGATAGCATATTGTGAAGAAAAGGCGCTTATCGCTAACAGTGAAAAGAAACGTTAACCTTGTGGCTCGGCTGCACATGACCTCTTCCCTTATTTTCTTTAGTAACAGTTTTGTTGGCTTTGCATGTTTATGTGTATCTCTTTTCCCCCCTTCTGTTGAAATGGAAGGGTGTGTTCACCTCAGGTAAGAATGCAAGACAACTTAAAATAGTAACATGCGGTTGCCAAGTGACTGCATGATAGTCTGTACTTTTTTTTTTTCTTTTTTTCATCATCAGATTTCATTTACACGATAAAAGGCGAACACTCATCAAACTGCAGTTGAGGAAAAACGACATTGCTCTCATTCTCACTGAAGCATTTCTCTTACGCCGTGCAACAGTTGTCAGTGTGTCATTCAGGTGCGTCCTTGCAGAAAAAAGACTGCATGGGGAGAAATTTTTTTTTTTTTTTACTGTTAAGATGTTCGTTTGATTATAGGGGCAGCCCTGCCCTCACTTGTTTTCTGACACAAAAAAGGTGTGACTCAGTGCAATCGGCTACTTTTTAACAATTCGAGTCATAGAAAAGATGGCATATGCGCGTCGTCCATTTTGGTGACGCATCCCCTCCCCTCCAAAAGTATTGGAACAGCAAGGTCAATTCATTTTTTTTATGAACTTGAGACAAAAGTTCAGAGGTCCAACTTTTATTTCATGCTATTTACATCCGGATGTCTTAAACAGCTTTTGATGGATCACACTGAATATTTGGTGGCGTAGCCCTCACTTGCAATAATCTCATCAAGCCGTCAACTGACATCAACTTTTGTCTCATATTGCATCTGATGATCAGAAACCCACATTTCTTCAACAAAATCAAATGAATTGACCTTGCCGTTTCAATAATTGTGGATGGGACTGGATTCGGACAAATCGTGCCAGGCAGGCATACACATAGTTTGGTTTGTCCCACCTCCCCATCCCCATCTTAAAAAACAAAAAAAAAAAAAAGAAGGAATTCATGCGGTTGCTGAGATTGACTGTGAAGCAGACACTTACTGCACCTCCCAATGTGTCCCAAAGTCAGCATGTCTACCTTCAGACTGTTCTTAAGACTAAATATGCTGCAGGGAATGTTGGGAATCTCAGCTACGCAGGACCTCTTGATGCTGCTGTTGCATGCCGTGCTCACACACTCTTTGCACTTTGTTTATACAACCACATGGGGGTTGGACACTGTTCACTCGAAGAGAAGAAAGAAAGCCACGCTAAGATACAGGTAAGAAGTCATCCAGACGCATGCAGACAAGCGGTAGCGTGTGAGCACAAAGCGCCACAAAGGTGGGGTTATTTTTGGAGCACTGAAGGATTTACCCGATTAATTTACATGACTGGAATTCCACTCATGTCAAAAGTTTGACAAGTTGTCTTCTCCTGTTCATCAGAGACACCTTAAATGTCAACAGACAAGCAAAGACAACATCGCGCCAAATTGAACAGACGTTTGTTGACGAGTTATATAAGCACGGTGCGTCCCGACTTATGGATGACTTATGGGTCCCAACTGACTTCTCAACATGCTGACATTGCAATCGCACCAAATTAATAGCGTCAGGATATCATCGTCCGTTTGATATTTGCAGGATACTCTAATTTCTATATTTTTAAAAAGGAACGCAGGTGTGTGTGCATGTGACTGTCTTGGCAGAACACCTGAAATAAAATACAGGCAGCGCACACTAAATACACACAAGCACTCCCATCACCTGCTAAATGCCGCACAAAGTTGCTGAACATCCCTGATGTGCTGCCAAGTGGATAATGAAGTGACTCAATTTCATCAGACAAACTTTGTATGCTTAATTGTCAGTTCATATCCAATTATGTCACGAACGGAATGCAACAAACTGTTTTGTGAGTTTAAATCATTGTTTGGGATCATTCGTTGTGTATTTTTTTTTAAGATTTAAAAAAGAAAAACACTTTCTTATCTTCTAAGGTGTGAGTCAGTGCATGTGAACTCAGTGTGAGAGTGCGGAACCTTCGGTAGGTTGTCGGCTCCCGGCGAGGTTGGAGCGACTAAAACGAAGACAGACTCATGATTATGACTGGCCGGAGGCCAAGCTCGTAACTCATTTCAGCCTCTCCGCATCGGCAGTCCTGCTGAAAGATGTTGACAAGACAAAATTCAGTGGCACAAACATGGATTTGGTTTCCAGGCTTCTGTTTATGCCAAACTTGTTTCGTTTTCCATAGTGACTATTTATGATTGTGTTAACTATATAAATTGATGTTCATCTTTATCATTGTTATTATTTTATTATATTTTTAAGTAATTCTATAGTTCCCAACCAATTGAAACAATTCAAACGTCAACATGTTCCATAAATTCAAAGCTTTTAGCGTATTACTTTTCTCATTCGAAACATTCACACTTTTCCGATTATCCCTCATTTTCCCGGCCAAAAATTCCCCATTCATTTCCTAGGTTTGGACTTGCAGCGTTCCCAGTCAATTTATCAAAATCTTCAGCTCATTCAATTCACCTTGCCAATCAGTCTGATGTGTTTCACCTGAGCAAAAACGTTCCACTTCCTCACAATTCACCCCGTTTCTCAGTTCATTTCCGATGGCACATTCACTAATTCATTCCCATTAGATTCACATTGGGGGTGACACGGTGGGCGACTGGTTAGCACAAAGGTCTCACAGTGCAGAGGTCGTGGGTTCGATTCAGGCTCTGGCCTTCCTGTGTGGAGTTTGCATGTTCTCCCCTTGCCTGCGTGGGTTTTCCCCAGATTTTGGTTTCCTTCCACATTGCAAAGACATGCACGGTAGGTTGATTGAACACTAAATTGTCCCCAGGTGTGAGTGTGAGAGCGGATGGTTGTTGGTCTTTGTGTGCCCTACGATTGGCTGGCAACCAGTTCACAGTGTACCGCGCCTACTGAAGCTGGCATAGGCTCCAGCACCCCCCTCCCCTCTCTAATTCCATACCACTTAATACAATACATTACACATTCTTCACCACATAATATACCACTCCCATTCAATATCATTCAAAATAATTCTAAACCATTCCACATATTTCAATATCTTTTCATTCAGCATAGCATTCACATGCAATTTCTAGAAATTGCTCTTGTTTAAAAAAAAATTGAGTTTGAAGTGGTTAGACAGGCAGGCGGGTAAGTCGCCGTGTTTTCCCCGCGTGGCGTGACACGGTAACGTCCAATTGTAAACATTGCATATCACTCAATCGTTCCGTGCACCAGCTGGAAGCTCCGCCCCTGGGCGGCCCCTTGCGGGGCCAGGCCATTATATTAATAGCAACACCGGCGAGTCTCCGGAGACAGACCTGTTTGCAGGCGCTCCAGGCAAACGCGCGCACGCAGATAGTCCGCCCTCCCCGCCACGAGTGTTCATTCGCCCACACCTGCTCAGCACGCACAGCAGCAAAGCGAGAATGAAACTGGAAGTTTTCTCCGCGCTGCACTTCGCTCACAAGCCGCTGCAGTTGTGCGCCGACGCAGACGCCGACGCGGGGATCCCCTCTCCTCTGTCTGGAGACGAGCTGGGCTCAGACGGGGACTGCGCGGCTAAAAGCCCGCCACCCGTGACCCCGGGCGTGGACCCGGGTAAGGGCAAGCCCTACACGCGCAGACCCAAGCCTCCTTACTCCTACATCGCCCTCATCGCCATGGCCATCCGGGAGTCCAGCAGCGGCCGCCTCACCCTGGCCGAAATCAACGACTACCTGATGAACAAGTTCCCCTTTTTCCGCGGCACCTACACGGGTTGGAGGAACTCGGTGCGCCACAACCTGTCCCTCAACGACTGCTTCCTCAAAGTTCTGCGGGATCCGTCCAGACCTTGGGGCAAGGACAACTACTGGATGCTCAACCCTCACAGCGAATACACCTTCGCCGACGGTGTGTTCCGCCGCAGGAGGAAGCGCATCGCTAAGAGGGCCCCCAAGGACCTACAGGAGCTGGTCCCGGACGTCACGGGGGAGGACGCCCACCTCCCCCCCGCCCCTGAGGAGAGGGTGGGGGTCAAGTTCTGCAGCCCCTTCGCCATCGACAGCATCCTTGGCAAGCCCTTCAAACGCAGGGAAGACGACTACGTGAGCGCGCGCGAGCACGGGCTCTTCTGGGCCCCGGGGTCCCACGTGCACCCATCCTATGTTCTGAACTTGCCAATACATCACAATTGCCTGTCCGAGGCGGGGTGCAGCGGCCGCACGGAAGCCAGAGGAGACCCACTCACGTACCTCCATCATAAAGCCCTACTAGAGCCCACCCCCCACGCGCTCAAGACGCCCCCGAAGGCGGCAAGCTTTCATATAGACTCTCTCCTCTCATAAGGACACTCACACAAAATGTGCACTTCGGCATGCAAGACGAGCTCAGCTCGCGTTGCTCCTCTTACTGAGACCATCACGTCAGTGCTACTGATGCTCATTCTGCAACAAAAAACGCGTGTTGCTTGTCATTGTACACGAGGTTATCCCAGGACATTTCCCTGGCGCGTGCACGCGCCTGTATATGTGCGTGTTGCGGGGATAAGTGTTTGTTTTTATGGCCCATTTGTTTATTCTGCTGTGTGTGTGGGGGGGTGTAGTGCGTGTGTGTGTTTGTGTGTCTGACAGTGACCATGATGCAAGGGCCAGGTCGAAACTGAAAACAATTAATGTATTTATATGTTCATGTAGCTTCTATACTGCTGTGTAGGATGTGGTCGGAAAATGTTGTTAACATCCATCAAATCAACGACAGAGCTGCACTGGAAACACGTCATGTATGGGCAAAAAATGTCAATGTCTTTTGCATGCCTGCTATTTTCATGAATAAAATAAGTGATACTGTGTTGTTTCGATGCTTAAGGGTGGTCGTTTTAAAGTTTGGGTCACCAACACAATTCCACATTTCACTTTCACTACACCACACATGACTAATCTGGAGAGGCCTACTGTCTGACAACAATATACCCTTCACAAAATATAGCGTCACTTCTTGAAATAAAAACACCATTTTGAACTCTAGTCACGCTCTCGTGACTCTAGTCAAGTGATCAAAAAAACAATTCATTGCTTGAACGTTGTAGCATTTAAAAAAAGTGGATATAAATGAACAGTTACATTAAGTTGCGTGGGGATGATGGAACTACAACAACGAATGCTATATTAATAATAATTATTATAATAATAATAATGACCCTCTAATAGCAATTGTGTGACATGTTAAATGATACCTGTCTAATCATGGCACATTTTCTGCTTAATTCTTTTAAATTAGTGGCCTTTGTGTAAACGATCGAAACAATTTTGAAATTCTACGCTGGAATTTAGGAACTATAGAAATACATTTTCAATTAGGTGAAAGCAGTCCTGGATCATAAAACAAGTTGACTGAAAATACGATCGTAAAACGATTGCGATGGATGAAATATTTTTTTGTTGTTGTTTTAAAGTTGATGTTTGGCCAGAGGATCTCAGTAGCTCTCCGCGGTCCTGAACCCCCCCGCCCCCCGCCCCCCAGACAAAACTTGCACCCCAAACTCGGAAACGGACGTCTACTCCGTATACCTAAAACATCAACATTCAGAGTTGATATTTTTTAAAAGGCAATTTCATTCATCTTCGATTCGATTCTAAACTGCATTGTTAGAAAAATATCAAATGAGCGTCATGAGATATATTTACAATATTAAAAGCTAATAATAACTTTCGTGGCGTTTAACTTAATATCAGTTAAAACGGCAACTTGGTGTCCAAAAATTTTGAAACACCTGCACTCAAACAATCGTGAGCATTATTTGCTGACATATACGGCAATTGCATACAAAACATTCTAAATGTAAGCCTACACTAGACAAATAAATTAATAATAATGATGATCTTTTTTTTCTTGCTGCTGCTGCTTATTTGTGTAACTGTATTTTACGACTGTCGCCAGTTCTTGATGTTTTACCTTTTTTTATTTTATTCACCATAAAGTAACCAGCTATGTAGGCCCGTTGCACTCTGTGACTAATGCAACTTGCATGTGTCCAAGTCCAGGTGACAGGTGCGACCCGGTGTTCCAGAGGCAATGCTGCAACCTGCAGGTGAAACCACAGAATAACATACCTGTGGACTGGTCACGTGACGATCACCTCTCACAAGCACCGCTCCTCGTGTGCATTCTTCATATTTGTAAAATAAAAATAAGTGATGACGCTCATATTTGAACTCGTGTAGAATATTTTTTTTACGGGCCTCCATGCATGCAACTAGAAGAGAGACTCACCAAAGTCAACTTTGCAAACTGCAGGCCCAAAGTCCAAACAAAGTGTCACTCGGGCAGACTGAACCGCGTCCGACCTCCTACAAGCCCGCGGGGAGGGAGGGGGGCGAAGATCCCACAGGCTGAGCATGAGGTGCGAAACATGAAGAAAAAAAAGACAGTCAAAAAAATAATCAGAATCGACAGATCCACAATTCATTTTATATTTACAGCAACAATCTTGAAATAAATTAGAAATAGTGAAAATGGTACATTTAAATAAAAAATGTTGAGGAAGTTGCCTGAGGTCAAATGGATCTATACACATATGTTAATACCAACATTTCAGCCGAAACATATCAACAATGGCAAGGGGGGACCACGTGGGTCTCCATTCTTGACAGCATTCTAGAAAAAGAACGCAATCCCCGATATTTGCAGTTTGCGCTCATCCAGTGCAACATGTGAAAACTGGAGGAGAAAAAAAGGCGCAGCTCCCACGACAAAGATTGTGTGTGCAGGCCGAAGCATCCTGATCTCAACGGGGGGTCGCCAGTTTTGATGTCGCAGGAAATTTGTGGGGCCACCAAGCCGCGCTGTGTGTCGTGCACGGAAAATCATTTGATCTGCACATCCTTTGTTTGTACGAAGTGCAAAGGTTATTGTTTGGAAAGTCCGACGGGTCTGATGAAATATTTTCGTCGGCGCTCGGATGCATGCAGCTTTAAAATAGGCCAGGCATTAAGAACTTTTACATAAAGGCAACTTTTTTTCTTTTTTTGCATCACGCATGTTATTATTATTATCTGGGCCATAAAAAGACCTGATGTTGTACAAGTGTGTGCGGGAGTCTGTGTGGGGGCAGGAGGGGGTGTTGGGGTGGCTGTCGAAGCCCGCTAGGCTAATTTGGCTTTTCTCTGTCTAATGAACGCAAAGCCCCCCCGGGACCGCCGCTGGCCGGGGGCGGTAAGCTGACACTGGCGCACTGTGTGTGGTATCCAGGGCCGCGCTTGACGGAAAAAGCCTGCTTCCACTCATGTCAAAGTCATTTATTGAGAGAACAAACCCCACCCCCCACGCGTTCCCCCCTCCTTACGCACAGCACAGCATTGCGAAGGCTCCCACCAACAGCTCCCTCACGGCCCGATCACAACCAACACTGCCAGCGTTTGTTTTTATTCTACTGCGAACCATTTTAGGAGGAAATTAGGAGATAAACACAGTCATGATAAGATAGGGGAGGGATGGGCAACTTCAGTACTGGAGGGGGGGGCACAATTTTTCATCAGTGCTACTCGGGGCCCACATAGAAGCAGTCACTAACCACATGTATGACAAAAATACAATTATAAATATGGACAAAATATGAATTTAGGTCAGAGTACTTTCCGGGACGTGTCTACCACCTAGTGCCTATTGATGATATTACAACTAAAAACCGCAATCGAGACCAACATGTTTGCATTCAGTCTCAGATTTGTATATTGGATTTTTTTCCCCATTTTTTTTTTCATTTTGGATTTTCCCAGTTTTTCTGTGATCCCCCATCATTTTCGAAGAAAACGTATACGTTGAATGTTGATCTGAATTCATTTTTAGGGATTTGGAGTTAAAAAAAAAGATTAAAATTTTTTTATTTTTTTTGTCACTCAGATTGTGGTCACGAGTCAGCGGTCTCCCATACCTGAGATAGAGTTCTGATTTCTTTGGTTTATTAAAGATTATGCAGGTGCGTAATTGGGTAAACATGTGCATGGCCCAATTCAAAATCTCGGCCGCTGCTGTTGGTTTGGATATCAGGGCAGGGCAACTTTGACAGATTTCTTGATTGCGTCAAGTTTTCAGATGTGGCAATTAGTCTATGGGGCAGAAATGGCTGCGCGGATGGGGGGGGGGCGTTTCTTTTCGCCCCTGATTTCAGGGAGATTTGAATGCTGACAGCGAGGTTGTTTGAGGGCTCTCCGTATAGGGAGAAAGATTTATGAGACGAGAGGTGGCTGAGTTTGTTTGGCTGGACTTGGCTCACGTAGTCGAAGGGCTTTTGGTGTTTCCTCTACTTGAGTGATTGTTGAGGCGCTCGATGGCCACCCGGCGCGCCACGCTGCACCACTTAGCTCCACTGTGACCCCCAGTGGAGGGAGCCCCCGTGTCCACTTGAAAGCCACGCAGGGACAATCATCAGCTCCCCCCGCCTCTCGTTCTTCCTCTTCCTCTTCCTCTCCACTGGCCGCGCGGACCCGCCGTGCGTCAAGTACGTGCGTAACGGCAAAGTCGTGCGTAACTGGACCGAAGACAGATTTCTCTCCATTTTGATGAGAGCGAAAGACCACTGGTGGCGTGACGCTCACTGGCGAGGAGCACAGCATCCATTTTCTTTCCTTTTTTTTTAGTTTTTGTTTTTGTTGTTGCTGTTGCCGCTATCCTTTTGCAACCTTCCGGGGCCTCTCCCTCTTGACGCCAGCTGTGCGTCAGCGCTGACATGACGACCGAGAGCCCTCAGCAGCAGCTGCAGGATCCTCCTCTGAGATCTAGCCCGGCGTCCGGCGTCCTGCACCCCGCCATGCTGAGCCCACAAGCCGCCTCGGAAAGCTCGTCGGCTGCGCTCAAGGGGAAGAAGAGCAGCTCTGGCTTGAGACGGCCGGAGAAACCTCCGTATTCCTACATCGCTCTCATCGTCATGGCCATCCAAAGCTCACCGACGAAGCGACTGACACTCAGCGAAATCTATCAGTTTCTCCAGGCCCGCTTCCCGTTCTTCAGAGGCTCATATCAGGGATGGAAAAACTCTGTCCGGCACAATTTGTCGCTAAATGAGTGCTTTATTAAGCTGCCCAAGGGATTGGGCAGGCCGGGCAAAGGCCACTACTGGACCATCGACCCCGGCAGTGAGTTTATGTTCGAGGAGGGTTCATTCCGTCGTCGGCCCAGAGGCTTCAGGAGAAAGTGTCAAGCTCTGAAACCCATGTACCGGATGATGAACGGCATCGGGTTTGGCGCATCCATTCTGCCGCAGAGTTTCGACTTCCAGGCGCCTTCAGCGACGCTCGCCTGTCACGGCAACAGCTACAACTTGCAGGACATGATGAGCAGTTCAATGGCCGCAGGTTACGACGGACTGGGCGCTGGCCATCATGTGCCCCACATGTCTCCGAGCCCGGGTTCCACTTACGTGGCGAGTTGCCCGGTGCCGTCCAACGGGGACTACGGTCCGGACAGCAGCAGCAGTCCGGTGCCGTCCTCGCCGGCCGTTGCGAGCGCCTTGGACGGCCACTCCCCGTACGCGAGTACCTCGGCACACTGGGGCGCCTCGGGCGGGTCCCCCTACATCAAGCAGCAGCCTTTAACCTCCAGCAGCCCCCCGTCGTCTTCTCTGCACTCCGGCATGTCGTCGTATTCCCTGGAGCAGACCTACATGCACCAAAACGCCAGAGAGAGCCACACGAGCGACATATCAGGTACCGACAGTCATCACCACATCAAATGTCACAATTATCAAATACTCCTGCAAGCAGATTTGACAATGTAAAAATTATTATTTTTTTCAAAACAAGCAGCCTACAAGATGATGACTCAAGTACGGTGCTTCGGCCGAACTGACAAATAAGAGCCCGAGATATATATATATATATATATATATATATATATATATATATATATATATATATATATATATATACACACATTTGTTAGATTTGTTTGGACAAATCTATTACAAAAACAGCTCACTAAATTGAATTGAAGAGCTGATAGACATTTTCTAAAGGTTTTCCTGATAATAGCCAAAATTACTGCACAAGTTCTTACATTATGATATTGTACTACTATTTTTTCTTTTGTGTCGGTTAGTCATTTATAGAGATATTTGAGTCATTATATATTATATATTATATATATATATATATATATATATATATATATATATATATATATATATATATATATATATGTATATATAGACGAACCATTTTTCTTCCTTTTCACGGGACTATTTTATTGCTTAAAAAAATCAATACATTTCAATGTCTCGCGTTGTTAAATAAAATGCTGGACCTCACGTTTAAGGTGCATTTAATCTACGTGTACGTGAGTGAGTTATTGGCAGCTCAGTTCATGCAATGTCTTCGGGGGTGTTTCGAGTAATTCGAAAATCATTTGCAAATTCCCTTTTGGCTCGCTAAGTCACGCTGGTTTACTTGAGCGCTGCTCAGTGGGGCTCGCTTTGCTCCAGTCTTGAGGATTTCAGCGAGACATGCAGCCCACGCTGGAGCCTGAAAGGGTCTCAAAGGTTAAGCAAACAAAGACTGTGCAGTTCGGACCACACCGGCGACGATTTAAACTTCCGCGTAGCCACAGGAGACGGGAGGCCTTGTTCGACTTGAGGCCACATCTTGATTGGGCCCAAATGTGTTGGTGTGAACATACATATTGCGCAATATCTGGCCGAGAATGGCGCTGTCAGTCACAAAGGCGTCATATCTGCGCTAAGGGACGAGATCCACTTGTGGCTGCATCCTGCTGTCTGCCCATAAAAAACAAAGCCACATCTGGAGTCCTTATTATGACCTTGACAAATACACGAGTCGCCCCATTTCTATTTATGACCAGCATAAACGTCTAATTGACTTGACCATTCAACCGATTATTTTACTACTCCACAATTTGCTTCATAGAGACACTCTTGCATGGTGAGATAAACAATTTTTAAACAATATTTTGACATGGGAAAACACAAAAATATTGGTCAAACTGTTATTGCAATAAAATGTATTGTAATGCTATTTTGATGATCCGTTTCAAAGGCGTTTCTAGCCATTTTGGGGGGCTTAAACACCAATAAAAAATAATTCTGCACCCAAAAACTTTGAGAAAATAAACAAAATGTTTTGTACTGGATGCCATTTTTGAACAATCCAGAATAGAGTAGGGCCAAGCAGTACTTGGTTGGTAAGTAATATTTGAGCAATAAAACGAGTTGTCAAGGTACACGTGATAATAATAAAGCCGAGGTACTTCTACCTTAGTGACTGCAAACCCCCTATTTCTGCTTTTAGAACAGCCAGAGAGGAGCAACGAGAAGAGTATACATATTAGTAATTTAAGTAATTTAATTATTTCCAAAACTTCATTTATATTATTCCGTTTTACATGTGTATTGCGTTTCAAATTTAAATAAATATATATTGTAACTTTAAGGTCCATTTTGGTGCTCACTATGGGTTCTTAAAACGCTGCCACAGCAAGTGTTTGTCAAATGAAAACCAGATTGTAAATTATAAAACGAATACAAATAAACTGTTGTATTGGCCAGTCAAACTCTTGGGAAAAATTGCACAGAAAAAAATTATGCTAATATTACACTCTTAAAACTACTTGGTAACCCAATTTTAGTCCAAAATTGGACCAACACACTTAAATTAATCCAACTTTCTAATAAATATCAACCCAAAGATGGGTGAAATTGACTCAAGTACTTCTGGACCACAATTTATTTTTTATTTTATCCTGCAATTTTGAAAATGAACCGGAACTGTTTGGAAAAAAACAACTTTATCGTTTGTTCTGTTCCACAGTGGGGATTCCACGATACCAGAGCCATTGCGACAGGAAAGATTTTGTGTTCAACTTGAACGGCATCTCGTCCTTCCACCCGACGGCCGGCACTTCCTACTATCACCATCATCATCATCACCACCATCCTCATCCTCAGAGCGTTTGTCAGGATATCAAACCGTGCGTCATGTGAGCGCTGCTGCCTGTCACGACGGAAGCACGCAAAAGGACTCGTTTCGTATCTTTTGGAAAATCCAACGCGTGTATCAAGATGGCGGGATTCGCGTGCTGCTTTTCTATGGACCTGACCAAATATTAATTGCAGGAAAACGAAAGAAGAAACATTCGTGGCCTAAAAAAAAGAAAGAAAAGATAAACACGCTTCATTTGCTCTATATTATCAACGTTTTTATCCTACACACGGATGCTGTATTACGAACTGCTACAAACATTGCACATATTGTATAACCATTGTCCAAAATTGTCTCTTGTAATAAGTTTCAATAAAGCTGTTCCATTGTAGGTGGCATTTATTGAATTATTTTCTGAGACCGGGTTTGCATACAAATGGTGCAACACTACACTGAGCCTCTAGGCCAGAAGCACACTATATAATTTATGTGAAATACTATTTTAATATAACAGGCATGTTTGATTGGCTTTCCAATTTTTGACTATTGAATTATGAGGTCACAACTTTGTTTAAGATTTAATCTAATTTAAATCACCTTCACATTGCCTACTGTTGGGTCTATCACTATATATATATATATATATATATATATATATATATATATATATTTACTACTTTACGTACTTCAATTACACAATTACGTTCTAATGTCACCTCATGTAGATTTATAAAGTGCCCCCGGGGGTATCTAATGTCATTTAAACATCAATATGACATTAGATTAATTTAATTGATGTTAAATCGACATCAGATGCCCACTGGGTGTCTACACAGAAAAGAATTGCTGAATTGTATTTGGTCAGACGGTTGCACCAAATGAAATGATCTGGCTGCAGATGATTTTATTTTTGTGTAATTACTTGATGAAATAAAATCAAGTAATTTATGCACACATTTTTTTCGTGAATGCATTTTGAATTAGGGAGCCACTAACTTTGCATGTTCGTATTGCTTTTAGCAATTTGAAAGTTGATCGCTGGCGTCTGGCGGAATCAAAATGTTCCTTGCTCAGATGACCTCCCCCAAAATGCAATATTTGTTCATTCACTAATGTTGCATCGTCGACGACATTTCATTTTCAACACTTCAGATTGGTCAGTAAATTGTCAAAATAACACTCACGTGTGTGGGCTGATCATTAATTTGTGGGGGGAAATGTCACATAGGAGATTCTGGCCCCTGTGACTCGACGCCAGTGACGTGTAGAAATAAAACAACAATCAGTATGTGGAAACACGTCACGGTGGTATTTTGAGATGACGGTCAAAGGGGGAAAAAGACCCAGAAGGAGCTGGCCCAGATCACAAACACAAATCCCACTGGTGGGAGCTTTTAGAACTAAAAGACTGGTACAGGTAACAGCAAGTAACACCGCTTCGCTTCGAATGACCTCTAATCCAAAGTAATTTGGAGGCTTTCTATTTTCTCCAGCGTGTCAATTGAATGTTATTCAGAAAATGTAGAAAAGATATTTTAGTTCTGCACCGTGAACCGGTCAGATTGCATCACGGGCCAGAAGTCTAGCCAGGACATTTGACATTGTTGACAATTTGAATTGATCTCGTGTCATTTTAAATGGCGGCCTCGCGGGTTACAAACCCACTGAAAGTGAAAGTGAACTTCGCTTGTATGTTGGTGGTCTTACTGCATGGGGACAACATCCTGTTTTCATTACGACGATGGCAAACAAGGAAGGGAACGTCCTTTTATATTAATGTGTAGAACATTAATTCATATCCGAGGCGGCTATTATTTCATTGAGTAAAAAAAGGAAATATGAAGTGGCATATTTGAGATGTGAAGTTGTATTGGACCAGAATGCCCGTCGGCCAGCTCAGATGTCGAAATAAAATGGAGTATACCGCCATCTAGCGACCAATCCTACAACGACGTCACATTACAGGAACACGCTCTTCATTTTAGAGGCATAAACTTGATTTTGTTTCACTCTTGACAATTCCCCTCGCTCTTTGATATCCCATGCAATGCATTTAACAGGTTAGCAGAGGCGCAAGGATCGACGGCTGCGAAGAATTTATACTCCAACACACTTCTTCAAATCTACGACAAAAGCGATGCAATTTTTTTTAATTAAAAGGAAATCAGACACACTTTAACTTCTCTCTCGTCAAAGAAGCAGTGGGAATCGGTTTTACTTTGTTATTTTTGCCGTAAAATCATAAATGCAAAACCCCTTACGCATTTATTACTGTACATATACTGTGTAAAAACAGTATTTAAATAACGAATATAATCTCAGGCAACCACTTGGGTTGGCAAAAACTAGGTTAGAAAAACAAATATAAAGTAAAACAACGGTTTAAAAAAATATCTGGATCCATCAATTTCATTTTGCGCAACCACTAGACCAAATAAAATTTAGTAAATTCAGCACACTTGTTTTTAAATGTAGGTTTTGAAACTGTGAAAATGTTCAAAGACGTTAGAAAAAAAATAAACACAGAAAACAATTTGAATACGATAGTGTAAAAAAAAAGAAAGAAAGAAAGAAAATTTCATTTGTAAATTAGTACGCTTCCCTCAATTTTGTCCAGGCTCTGCTGACTGTTAATTGCTCTTGGTGGCCCCCTAGTGGTCCTGACGCCTTAAGCAGGACCGTAAAAAATCAAGAAAGAAAGAAAGTAGCTGCAGAATAATACATACACAATACATTAAAAATGCTCAACCCCATGCAACCACGGATAAGCGGAGAAGATAAATGGATTGATGAATAAAGTTTTTTGCGATTTTTGGGGGAGTTTAGTCCAAGGCGTATCCAACCTCTTGTCCTTTAAGGTCACCTGGGATATAATTCCAATTTCCCAGTGATCTGAAAAGGGTAATTGATATCGACATATACCAATAATTAACAAACCTAATAAATTGAGTTAACGGGTACTCAGTCAGGATTTGGCTTGGAGATTGGAGGATTGAAAATGTCATTCTTGCTGTGCCTCCCTCAATATAGTTCCTAGTAAGAAGGGTTGTTGGAGAGACGGTTTCTTTTTGCACATACACTGTCCTTGAACACGGCACAGAATCCCCAAAGGAAAAAGCTGATGTGGTCAAGCAAATAGTTCCTTGGTGAGGTTGGTCCTGTAAAAGTTCAAACGTGAGGAGATTACTTTGTATGAAATATCAGTATTGTAGGTATCTAACTGGTGCTGACGCTGTTGCACACGCATTTTCAGACCATAAGAGGGCGGCATTTTCATTCTGCAGAGTCACTCAAATTAAAACCTGCAGCATCTTAAAAGCTCTTATGGTCATCTATGGACAGGTGGGAGTATCTGCAAATTGATGGATGGATAAGAAATCTGCGACATTTATATTACAATGCATTCAACAATTTTGAGATCCTATACTATCAATGATTCTATTAAAAATGCATTTTCCCCAATTTTGCTTGTTCTTAATAATTGATTATAGATACCAGCACTGGAATAATTATGTGTTCAATTAACTCAATTTTATTTTATCAAGTGGATGCACAAAATACATAATCTGGATCTACTTTTTTGTGCAACCATTTGACGAAATAATATTGAGTAAATTCAACAAAAACTTCTTTCAATACGCATGAGCAAAATGTGATACTTTTATACTGTATAAAATCCAGGTAAAGAACGTTGTGGCTTTAAGTCATTTTTGAAAACGTAATTTAAGATTTTATGCAGTTGCGTAACAAATTCCTGTATAATTGTGTAAAATATTTGTGTATCATGAATCAAGATTTTTGATCTACACGCAAAAGGAAATTACGTCACTGGGATGGTTAATTACAGTGGTTTATTTATTTATTTATTTATTTTATCTTACTCCTTTTTATTTTGAGAATAGGTTGCATGAAATAAAATCATCTGGACCCGTTTGACTTTATTTCGTGTAACCGCGTAACGAAAATAAAACTGATTGATTCAACACGGCATTTTTTTCAGTGTACGTCATTAGGGAAAAGGTGGCTCGAGACGCAACCATGATGCATTGTTGCACTCTGACCACAAGGCGGCAGCTGTGTACCACACTGTGTTGGAACAAGAGCCGAGAAGGGGGTGAAATTTTACCGCATAAAGAGAAGAAAAAAAGACATCCCTGGGAAAAAAGTGTGTTGCATTTACTCACAATTATTTTGTCAAGTGGTTGCGCGAAACAAAATCACTGGATCCAGCTACATTTTAACGTAGATGTATAATTTTCTTTAAAAATCTATCTGAATGCCGACGATTTGATTTTGTGCAGCCACTTGACGAAATATACTTTAGTAAATTTAACACACCATTTTTTTAGTGGGTACTCACTCACGAGTGCATCGCATAAATTCATTCTATTCACTCGCATTTTATAACCCAAATTATCATATCCATTCCCTTCAAAGCTTTTGCGATTGTATGATGCTTTGAAGTTTGGAAGGTAGAAAACATATAGGCTGCTAGTTCTCCCTGAACTATTTCGTTTTGTATTTATTATCATTATTATTATTATGATTATAATATATAATATATAATATATAATATATAATATATAATATATAATATATAATATATAATATATAATATATAATATATAATATATAATATATAATATATACTATGATAATAATAATAATTATTATTATTATTATTATTACTTTATTTATTTTGAGAGGTTTAGGGAAAGTTGGCTTACTGATGTCAAATAAACAAAAGGCGAGTTCACTCTGTTGGCTCGCAGCGGCGGTGTAAATTCCTTTTCAGACAAATTGAATTTTTTGAATCAACATCACGGAGCGTAACTGTCCCCGTATGAACTATGTGGGAATTCGACTCAACCGTTGCCACCCTCGTCTCCAGTGACATTTGGAGATCATTTTTAGGCCTTTACGCGAGGAGAAATGTTAAATAATATCACGCCTCACTCTTAAATCTCACGCCGGTGATTGTAGAGTCCGTCTGAGCGAGTGAGTAATCGTGTTTTAAACCTTTGATGACTTGCCACTCACCGCCCACAGGCGCTGCAGGGGAGTGGGTAGGTGTGAAGACTTTGGTGATCCAAACAAACATACGCACACACACAGATAAACACACACGTTTTAGTCCGTGTGTTTGTTTAAGGCTAAAGACCAGATGGCTGACTTGTCACACACATTGCAAAGTGATCACGAAAAAGATCACTTTGCATTACATTCCTAATCGCTAACACGTCACCTTTAATGAAGGTTTACTGGAATAAGTAGTAAATCTGAGTTAATTAGAGGAGCATGGCCGACCCTGCCGTGTCAAAAATGACCCAATTTTGGTTTACAAATAAATAAAAATGAAGCGACCAACTTGGGGGAATTTGACCTATTTGCGTTGTTTATACCAACATAACCCATAGTTTTGTTGTTGTTTTGAACCAAAAAAAAAACAGAAAGATGAATCAAATTGACTAAATACCACTCGGCCCAATTTTCATCAAATTTAAGTTATTTTTGGGCCAGCCGTTTGAAGGGTTATTGTCGGAGGGACCATTTATGTATAGGTATCTGTCTTCAATATTGATCATATATTTTTACTCTTTATATATTTTTATAATTCGGGGTGTTTCGTAGGTGTAGAGTGATGCGGGGATTTTTCATTGCAATGACCAAGTGGACTTTCCAAAGGATGAAAGATTCGCCCTCCAATTGGATGATGGAGCGCACATTTGGGGAGGAGCAGCCCAAGCAGCCAAAAGGGAGGAAAAGCGTTCAGGCTCAAACAAAACCCCAAAAAAATGTTTCTAGCTCTCTCTCTGTGGAGTCGCGCTCCTCCGATCTTACTTTTTGCTTTGCAAATGTTAACTGCCGGGGCCCGGACGTTCTCTGGTCCACTGCGAAGGGCTGTGGTCTAGCTGAATTGGACTGCGACCGACAGCAACCAGAGGAAGCGGACCAAAAAAAAAAAACAACCAAACTTGAGCGCAGCCACTATTGGAACTTAAACGCATCGCCCGGGATGCAGGCGCGCTATTCTGTGTCCAGCCCCAACTCCTTGGGGGTCGCACCGTACATCAGTAGCGAGCAGAGCTACTACCGGACCGCCGGTGGATACGCGGCGATGCCAGCGCCCATGAGCATGTACTCTCACCCAGCACATGAGCAGTACCCGGGCGGAATGGCCCGTGCGTACGGGCCGTACAGCCCTCAGCAGCAGCCCAAGGACATGGTCAAACCGCCTTACAGCTACATCGCTCTCATCACCATGGCCATCCAAAACTCTCCGGAGAAGAAGATCACCCTAAACGGGATCTACCAGTTCATCATGGAGCGGTTCCCTTTCTACCGGGACAACAAGCAGGGCTGGCAGAACAGCATACGACACAACCTGTCTCTCAACGAGTGTTTCGTCAAAGTGCCCCGCGACGACAAGAAGCCAGGCAAGGGCAGCTACTGGACCTTGGACCCGGATTCGTACAACATGTTCGAGAACGGCAGCTTCCTGAGGCGCAGGAGGCGCTTCAAGAAGAAAGATGTGCAGAAGGAGAAGGACGAGCACGAGCGGGCAAAGGAGCTGCAGGCGGCGGGCCGCGCCCCGGCTGGGGAGCAGGACGCACCGGTACAGAGCTGCCAGCCTGTGCGCATCCAGGACATCAAGACGGAGAACGGGACCTGCACGCCGCCTCGAGCCGCGTCGCCCGCGCTGAACGCCGTTGCCAAAATGGAAAGTCCAGACAGCAGCGGCAGCAGCGCGTCCAGCGGCAGCCCGCACAGCCGCTCGCTCAGCTTGGATGGTTCCGAGCAGCAGCAGCAGCAGCAGCAGCAGCAGCACAACCAGGTTCCCGCGCAGGGTTTCAGCGTGGGCAACATCATGACATCCCTGCGGGGGTCTCCCCACGCGGACCTCTCCCCGCCTCTCATCACCTCCTCTCGGACAGGTATGACCCCCTCGTTGGGGCTCAATTATTCCCCCAACCAGGCTTCTTCCTACGCGCCGAGCACGTGCAACCAGAACGCCACCAGCTCCACCTATCACTGCAACATGCAAGCCATGAGCCTCTACGCGGCGGACCGAACCCCCGGGGCCCACCTGGCACCGCCCAGCACCGTGGACGAGGTTTTGCCCGACTATTGCGTCACCAGCAGCACCGCCAGCACAACGGCCGCGTCGCCGCTGGGCCATGCCAACCAGGAGGGCCATCAGGGCCGGATCGCCTCCTGGTACGGCGACCTGAGCCACTTGGGCGCGGGCTATCCGTCCCAGCAGCAAAACTTCCACTCGGTCAGGGAGATGTTCGAGTCCCAGAGGATGGGGCTGAATGGCTCCGCGGTCAATGGGAATAACAGCTGTCAGATGGCCTTCCCGTCCACGCAATCGATCTATCGCACCTCAGGAGCTTTTGTTTATGACTGCAGCAAGTTTTGACAGCTTCCAAATTACAACCTTAATATATATGCTTTATTACATGATTACCCCCTCCCTCCACTTGACATCCTGAATGGACAAGCGTGATACAGAGGTGATTTTGTCCAGGCGTGTGTAAGCACCACAACACGTAAGTTTATTCTCTTAACTTAAAAAAGGCTCAAATACTTAGCGTGCTGACTTTCGTAAATTATATCCTAATATATTTATTTCTAAAGAGCGATTAATAAGTTTCTTGAGAGCCAGACAGGCAAAAGGTTTTTTTTGTGTCAAATTTCATCTGCTGCCTGAACATCCGTCCCAATGACGTGTAAGCGGGACTTTTAGCCTTAACTGGTTATTTTATTCACATGTGACATTTTTCAACTGATTTTTGAAGGCATTACATTTATTGGAAGAATAAAGTGCCATGATTTTAATTTGAGTGATTTATTAATGCTCTTTGTTTTAATCAGCCCTGGATGTAAACATATGCAACCAAAGCAGACTTCTACGCAAGGAGAGTTTTAGAACGGCCTTCAAAAGAAATGAAATTAACTTTCAGGGCCCAATTAAAAGCGGCCTTATATCCTCCGTTGCTTTCCCTAAATTTCACGTTCCAAATGTTTATTTGAGCTCAGTTGGGGCAATGTGCGTGTGGAGTAAACCTTGACGTAAATAAACGCACGTGTGGCAGGAGTTGCTGCGAGGCCACGAAAAGGCCGAGTCAGCATTAAGTTCTCACTGCTTACTAACAAGCTTCCATCTCCTCACGCTCGCCACATGCATCAAAAGCAAAAGAAAGCAAGCACTTTTGTTAATTGGCTCATTGCAAGCACGATTAATTTTATAATTTTGTTTGTTTTGAGCACATTGACTCCCCCGCATTATTCATATTGAAAGCACACTTTTGCCTTGTTTGGAATATCACGACGAGATGAGGAAAAATAACATTGTTGGGATTACATTTCGCACTGCTACTCTTCCTAATTCTTAATATCAAAAGACCGTGGAGGTGGGCCACTTGAGTCTCTCACTAAAGTGTCAGAACAACAAAGTGCGCAGAAACGCGAGCGTCAATGTGACTGACAGCAGCAAGGAAGCTCCCTCGCTGAAAATCCGTTTGTTTTGTTTTTGTTGCTGTGTTTGGCCTTTGCCTACTCTTTCTTTCTTATTTCATTTTCACTTGCGGGCAGGTGCATGTGCCCATCAATCCGCACTGAACACGCGAAAGGCGTCGCTTAACTTTGAAGTGAGTGATTCATGCGACGATTTATTGTTTGCATTTCCTCCCCAACTTTTGGAAGGCACCAAAATATTCCATGCGAGCGTAATGATAACACGCAGCACATTACTATTTTGTGCGACAACAAGTTCGCATATTCACGATAGAATTAATCGTAAAGAAATCACATTTATATGCAAGTATTTATGTGTCACACTAAACTGCATGTAATTAATCGTGCATTTATTTTATTGACGAACTTATGCTAGACTGGATAAAAAAACACTGCCGACATGATTTAATTCTTTCACTGCATGTGCTTTAACACACACCTGGTTGGCCTCTCCGAAAATAACACCAAAAGCCCCTCTGTATATATATATATATATATATATATATATACACATACACACATATAAATGTGTATGTGTGTGTGTGTGTGTGGTGTACGTGTGTGTGTGTGTGTTGTGTCAAAATTAAGCGTTGACGCTGACGCTGCATAATAATTGCTCTCGAACGCTCAGATTTTTATTCGTAAATTTTTACCCCTACTTTCGAGCCACTTTAAATTTGTATTGAAATGGTGTGTATACTGCATCTTAACGCCCGCACCACCGCGCTCTCAGCGCCCTTTCGGGGGCCCAAATCAAGTCGGAGCACATCTGTTTCTAATTTGGTGTCCGCACTGAGGCTACAACATGTCCACGGCCGTCACACACGTGAAAAGCAGTCCAAAAAATGCAGAGCTGCAGCCTCAAAATAGTGCATAGGAACCCCACACATGTAAATGAGACAAACATCCACGTGCGGGGAACGGGGATCCCACAAAGCTTTAGCGGGGAAAATAAATTTATATGGTTTCATAATTGATTATCAAAGTATATGAAACGAAATTTCGTTCTTTTAATCAAAGTATATGAAATAACGTCGACGTTATTTCTGTATTGCGTTTTTGTATTATGATTTTTATTTATTTATTAAATCGATATTTATTCCACATGATAGTAAACAACTAAACGAAAAGCTCCGAATGTGCTTTTCATGCAAGCTAAAATGATGAGAAGCGCCCCAAAACATGTTTTAAAGGCTGGATTCACAACACATTAGGGACCCGAAATAAAAATAAAAAAAAGCAAAATTATAAAGACGTTTTTGTGTTTGTAAATAAATATATAAATAAAGTTCAACAGTTTAAGACCGAATCCAATTCAATAAGTACGTTTTTTTTTTCATTTTAGCAGAATTTTCTGCAACGAGGTGGGGACAACTTCCTGGCCAATAAAATAATTATGTGCTGACAAATTAATTAAAACAAACAAACCAAAAAAAAACTTAAAAAGCATTGCAAGCTGAGGAACGCGACAACAGCCGTCTATTGACCATCGCACAACCAGGACACGCACGCACGCACGCACACGCACACTCACGGCCAAGATGCATTGACTGATGTGCATTTACTTTTCCAAGTGACATTAAGCTTTTGCATATCAACTTGATGATGTAGGCACATGTTGGCACATTTCTTCACAAGTTCTGGTACTCCTCTTAAATTGAACACTTAGGCAGAAGGGAATCCTTCATTGTTTAATAGGCTGCTGCTCATGATAAAAGACTTAAAAAAAAACAAAACAAAAACAACAACAAATCCAGGATAACTTTGGAACGTGCGGGTCCTTCACGTGTGTGTTGATGGGAATGTTGATAGGTTGGAGTCCTCCAGGGACTGTCTCAGGCATTTGGGTTTTTCTTCATCAGCTCAATGTCTGCCTCTACCATTTCTTTTACCAGCTCCTGCAGACACGCCACACAACACGCCACGATGACGTCACACAACACAACATTTGTGTTTCACAGTAAATTTTGTAGAGTAGTCTACAAAGACTACATCTGGTCCCAGGAAACAGAGTAGAAATTGAGAATGAAATATTCAATGTAAAATTCTTATAAAAATTCTATGCTGAATATTTTACTCTAACCTGGGACCAACTATCGTCTTTTTAGTGTAAAATGTAGTCTACAAAATATATTGTGTAGGTGCTCAAGGTTTATTTTTTGCTTGTTTGTTGTACAGTATTTTCACTTTTTTTCTCCTGGTGTTTAAATAAATATTTATTCTTAGTTCCATTGTTAAGCATTTTATCAACTAAACTGTCTTTACTAAATGGGACAAATTAGCAAATGATGAAACAAAATCATGTTAGACTTCATTGAAGGGAAAATGTGTCGAATGTTAATTTTTTTTTATGAATATGGCACACGTAACTGTGCATGCATGTTGATCAGAACGACGCATTGAAAGCAGGGTGAGGTTTATTTGCAGCTCCCTTAAGGAGTCACCCAAAATAGGCGACGCACTTTGTCCAGCCCACTACACACTCTTCATCACTTCAAGATCGGTTATAGCTAAACAAATATTTTCAGAGCGTATCTGTCGAGAAGTAGCGACTGCCTGTGGAAAAAAATATTCTTGTGGCTCCACCCAAACTACGAGGAGACTCACCTCAAAAGTCACTTTTGGCTTCCATCCCAGCTTCTCATACGCTTTGCTGCTGTCGCCTTGCAGGTAATCCTACAAGGATAAAAGTTGAAATTTTTTTTTAGCAAAGACAAAGGCTGGACTGTGTCTATCAGGTAGGCATGCCGGACGGACACGGGGCACTCCAACAGCTGGCTCAAGTGCTCGTGTCTTTGAGCATTTTGTCCAGATGCTCGCCCTCCTCCAGTGGCAGAGCGAGATGAATTGTGCCACTCTTGTGTCAAGAAGAAGTCACCATTTCGCCAGCTAACAACTCCAAACTTGTTGTCTCCTTGATGTGTTCACAATCCACCGAGCAAGGTTTGAGACCACCAAAGAGAGTTAAAAAAAAAAGAAAAAAAAAAAGAACATTCAATAGTTTCTTGTTCACTCCATGGCCTGCTCGTTCTCAGAAAAACACACATGCCTTGAGTGGGACACTCAAATCAGATGGAAGAACCTGAGACGGCCAAATCGCTACTTTCAGAGATGCATCAGAAGTTGATCAGCCTTTTTCCCAACAAAACGCATAAAAAGGAAAGCAGCAACTCCGTATTCGGCTAGACACAATCCGGACGTTGGAGATGATCATGATGCTGAGAAAAACTCGATTATCAACGATTGCAGCAAAGTACGTATCTGTATTGAAAGGCATTGTTTAAATGTCTTAATTTGTTGTCATTAATCGACTGGAAAATTCTAATAATATAATTGTTGATAATCACAACATAGGGGTGGAACAGAAACAATTTGAATCTTAAAATCGGTTATGATTTGATGAATAAAATTGTTAAACTTTAAAGGTGTTGCATCCTTGAATTGGATCGCACCAAATCCATCAAGATACCGATGGAATTGCACACAACACATAAATCAGTTTGATGTTGCTGATGATTTTTAGCATCTTTGTCTGATATCACCAAAAAAAAAAAATATGGTTTGGTTTATTTTTTCACAATTCGCATTTTGGAGAGACAAACTCATCAACAATTCTTTGGCATTGTTGTGCTTGGATGCCACCGTGCAGCAGCATCTGTCGTAAATGTGCGTCGAGTGCCACCGCATGTCAACAGCCTCTGGAATTGACTCCAGTGGCCGTCTTTGTCAACAGGTGACAGAGATTTTGGCCTTTTCGCAGAGCCACCAAAAGAAGGTCGCTGAGTGAAATGAAAGCCGCTAACAAGTGTTCTGCAGCCATGTGAATTCACCCCAAACACAGCATGTAGCCAATAATTGAACTTCAACTACAAACAGATGGGGTGCAATATAATCTTCATATGGTTCCCATTTGCAACCCAACACCAATATTTTGGTACACTCTATTCAAAGTGGCTTGAGCCTGAAAATATGTAGCACAGATTACGAACAATAAAATGAGGGTAGGTAAATGTAATGCAGTCAGGCAAAAGTATGTCATCTCCCAAATTTATTTTGCCACGCTTTGTCAAGTTTATACAATATGGTACCATGACAGATGAATGGAGCAGTGAGGAGAAGATGCAAGGGGCAAACGCTGATGGAAAGAAGGCACGGGTTGATTATTCATTTTGCAAATGAGAAATTGGAACATCTTGTTGAAGGGCCAATTTCTAAATTTTATTCTACATTATTTTTAATAAATTCAGAAAAAAAACCATTTTGTCTTGCTTCAATGAACTACTTCAGGTGGAGATATGGTACGCATTGTTATAATTAGTTAATACACATTTTAAAGCGATCATTTCAACATCTTTGCACTTCAAAAATGACATTAATTTTGTGCGCCAGGCGCCAGCTCATATTATCTGCTCCTAGTCAAGACCAAATACAAAGAAAAGTGGGAAGAATAATATTGTTGACAGTGGTTTACAATGACACAGTGGTGACTTATGATACAGCAACACGTATGGTATGTGAAACTGTAGATTTGCATAATTTATTATCAGACTAAATCCTCTTGGCCTTCTTCCCTCCACCGTGCAGGAAATCAGAATGTTGCAAACCTCACGACCATTGTTGTCATTCTTGAAAGTCTCTTTTTTGGAAAAATTGTTGGGGGAAGCTGAGCCATAATTGGTTGTTACCTGAGCCCCGAGCGACTGTGATGTCATTTTCAATCGACAGCAAGTGGAAAATGTCAATCAGAATGCCGTGTTTAGACTAGTGACTGCACAAAATATATTCTTGGAAAGAAAATTCGGGGGTTGACTTCCCCTTTAAATATAGAAAAAATATTGCTAAGTTGGCAACACTGCGGAAATCTGAGGTCTTGCTCCCAACCTCGCTTGTTCTAGCATCCACACGTTTGCAAATAACATGAAAGCGCAACTTTCAAAATAAAAGCACCACATATTTTAGATTTGACTTGGACTTGATGGTCACTGTGAAGGCCTGTCAGGGACTGCGGGGGGCGGGGGGGGGGGGGGCGTATGTGGCCCCCTGAGCTGTACTTTGCCAGAGCTCGGATAGAGGTAGATCTGATCCATATTTTTTTCAAAGGACAAGAAATATTTAGCATATAATCGACATTATAAAGGGAGAGTATGATGCATTCCTTTTCAGATTCCATGATCAGAGCAGTGCGATCTGCCATCGATGTTGTCATTAATGTAAATGTCTTGCTGCCACCATTGCTGCTTCAACCGGTGACAAAAAAAATCATGAACAATAAATATGCAAACAATTTCCAGGTAAGATGTTCAAATTCTTGATCTTTGGTTTTGTATTCAAAGGAAAATTTGACAACTAAAAAAACAACAACAAAAAAATAAATGACCGTCCCATTTAGGGTATTAGCTGAAAAGCTATTGGACGAGAGGTCAACTTAACTCTTTGTGTGACTGCTCTTGTCACAGAGCATCTCACATTGCAAGGAGACATGTGCTAAGACAATAATATTGCTTTCCAAGAATGCGGTTGTCTTCCCAAATCCCTTTGTGCCTCCTGTTTCGCCGACACCCCCAACAAGAAAAGAACACGTTCATATCAACCGCGAACACTGAAAAGGAGCTGACAGAGTTTGAGCATGGTCCATAAAGCATGCAGGCAGTAAAAGGCAATCAGAACAGGCATTTAACGCAAAGGAATTCTCGTATCACTGTGATGTTTTCCAATAAATCACACGGCACGGGTTCGGGTTGTTACCCCCGCTCGACACACACGGACATGCTAGAGATGAAGTGTCTCCAGTTACGACTACTGAAAATGTGCTCCTTGGTCGCTGGAAAGAGGCCCATTGCTCCGTTTTGCCACCAAGTCGAATTTCATGGAAATGGATGAACAGATGTCTTGACAACAACAAAAACTGCTTTTATCTTCAATCTTAAATGAACTAAAGATGACCTTTCTGTTGTGGAAGTCAGCTAGCATCCCGACAGTAGAGAAGACAACCAAGCCAAAACGGAGCAAAAAAAGCAGTGGTCTCTCTCGCTCTCTCAGGCCCTGATGCGGTCGTCAGTCTGCGGAATCGTGGAGGTGTGCCAGCTTTTGTGTGTGTGAGCAGGTGACAGCACACTCCCAGGAGAGCATCAGTGTGTCTTTTCAGACCCAGAGTCACAAATCTGTCACAACAGGTCAGATGGTAACGGACCTCTGCTAGCATTGCGTCAACCTACCTAATCTATCCAAGGACAAAAGTGGCGAAGAAGTGAGGAGGAAAGAAACAAGAGAATCTGGTGATGCGCATGATGTAACGCGTTGGAACCAGGGGAGGTGGTGTCATGAGCCGTGTGGCAGCACCTTCTGATTGGGATGCACGTTGGCGTCTTGGATGAGGTGCTTGCAAAGAGGTTTAGCGCCAACTAGTCCAGCTGGCCCATTGTTCAATGGTGCCCCCGTGAATGTGCTTTTCCACCCAAAGTATCAGAACATTTTGTCCTTGGTACTTAGTCCAGGAGCAAAAAGGTTCTTGTGGCCAGGTTTTGACCACTTCATAGAGTATGTGATTGAGTGAGAGACAGACAGAGCGAGAGAGAGCGCACACCGGAGTGAAGGACAGCGAGAGTTAGTGCTGTGTGAGTTATAGCTCAGATTTCCTTCCCTGACTCCCCATGCAGCTTGGCCTGTGCACAATGTGTTAAGTGACCTCTAAAGGGTGGCCCTGTCATTCTGATGAGCGCGTACACTACAATCTGCACACATACAAGCCCCCCCCACACACAGAGCAACCTTAAATCTTTATATATATATATATATATATATATATTTTTTATTTTATTTTTTTTTTTTAAACACTATTCGCTTGTGCCATGTTATGTGGGAGAAGATTACCATTTTACATGGTGGAGTTCGTCCAATGATAACCGTTTAAATTTTGACTGCTAGGGGATATATAAATCATCTGCCTCAAAGCGTGTGTGCTCTCAGTCTTGAAGCAGAGTGGAGCTGGACTTGTTGCTACTGCTCCACACAACTGTTCCTGACCGCTCCCTCCGACTTGATTCTATTATTCCCGTGGACAGGAAACAGATCATAATTCCTCGAGTCAGCAAAATGCTGCAGACTGGGAGTGAGAATTGAAGGGAAAAGCGGGAAGAGGGGGGTTTGGTTTAAAATTCGAGGGCTCAGGTGAGTGTTCACGGTCACTGAGGTCAAACACAAATGGAGTCATCGCAAGTGAAATGTCTGTTAATGCGCACAATGGAAAGAACACTCGTATATGAGTGGCCGAGGTGTGTGCGTGTGTGTGAGAAGCAAAGGTTCAGTTCTTTCAAGTAGATTCTTTCACTCTCTCAACACGAAGAAAGCAGACTGAGCAAGATTCACAGGAGGAAAAAAAAAACTTCTCTAGCCTTATCTTAATTGTTGCATGCTCAGTCAAGCACTGAAGCGACTTGTCAGAGGCTTTTTGTGGCCGTGACTGGGAAACCTACTGCTCTCCTGTTGCTTTTTCAAATGCATGCAACCTCTTGGATATATATATATATATATATATATATATGAATATGATAGTACAGTTTTCCACATTGAACTTGCGTCAGAATCAACACATCAATGATTTAATACACAAGCAACTATAACATAAATTTATAAACATTAATTCATTGATGATGATTCTTGTGTTCATTTAGAAAGACACAATATTATAAAAGAGGTGTACAATGGTTCCCCGAATATTCCGGGTTTGACACCCGCAGACACATTTGATGATTTAAAAAAAAAAAAAAAGATTCTATTTTGGGGGTTTCCATTCCCATTTTTCACTTAATATGCATATTGAATGTTGAACATTGTTTTTGGAAGAGTTCAAAGCAAACATGGCGAAGATATGTTTAGCTTTCAGGTGGCATGCAAATGGAATAAATTGGCAAGACAAATGAAATCAGTCCCAAGCGTAAATGCATACAAATCCAGGCTAAAAAGGATGCTTCTCACCCAGCCCGCCATATACCTCTGATTAAAGGTCTTTGAAACGTTCAAACAATTTTAGAAAGCAATTTTTAGTTCTTTACTTGACATCTTTTCAAAGTATGGCAGAGGAATAGCCGTCAAATAAACTGATACGAGACACACACGCACACTGAGGTGACCGATGTGATCGCATTGACTTTCTGGCAGAGAGCTCGGCATTGACAGGCTTGAGTGAGCGCTCACTTGCTGCTCTCGCTTGTTTTTCACCTCAGCTGCACCCTGAACACGCTCTCACACACTCTGTGAAACACTTGGCTCTGGAACGACTGGATGGTCTTTGTGTCTAATGCACTCAGGATGTATACATGCGCTTGAGAAAACCCAACTATTCTGCTTTTAAAATGACGAACTGTTCTTGGAAATCTGGCATTTTAGGTGGATTCACGAAAATGTTTAAAATGCAACCAATGAATGCATTTAAAATAATGGACTGCTCTGCAGAGAGATTTTAAACACAAAACAAAAGCATAGGAATTGATTTTATGCTTGACATTGGACTCATCCAATATCCACAGAAGTGATTTGCACCACAAGATCCAAGTTAGCCTTGGTTCCAAAATGAAAACGTTCTCGCATGTACAGCTTGTACCGTGCTGTAGAGTTATCCCTTTTCCTACTCAGATTGTATCAGTAGCAGTAGTCATGTCAAGTTTATTTGTAATCACAAATAAGTCCAAAAAGGCTTCACAGGCCCTTCAAGATGACGGAGTACTCGTAAAACAGCAGAGAGTGTATTTAATAAGATGGAGCACCGCTTCATGACAGCCGTTCCTGCTCAGCTTCGGACCCCAACAAAGTCTTGATTTGATTGTATTTATTTGTAAAATTTGTCCTCCCATCATTAGTGAACTTGTGGCTCGACACAGTCACGTAGTGTCCCCGGGCCTTTGGGCATGTTCATGTACAAATCTAAGGCTAGCCTACCCTGTTCCATGGTAGCAGGCAAATGTGAAAATTGAATCAATTAAACACGAGAATCACACAAGATATATTTCCATCATCCTCGTATTCAGAATCTTTGTTGTCATGATATTCCACTTTTTTGTTTAAATACGCATCTTGGAGAAATTTGCAGCCATGATATTAGTTCTTGTCAGTATTATAATCCAATTTCCATATGTTTGAATTCATGAAAAATCACATTATGTATCTTCATTAAAACAATATATTCATAAACTGATCTAATTATAACAGATACAAAAATGGTTAATGTTTACTTTTTGTACTTGGTTCTATTTAAAAGCGTCCGCAATTTATTAAAATGCAAACAGCACCTATTTGTAACCACTTCAGAATGAACATTAAAATAACGGATGAAAGGCCAAAAAATGACTCCATTACTAGATTAATGATATTTTCCGGGGGTACATTAAGGACGAGGGAGCAGACTGCACCTCCACACGACTGCACCTCTTTCAGGACAGCATTTCCTCTTTGAGCAGCATTCCTCGCCTTATCAGCCTCACAAATCGGCTGTTCTCATCGTGCCCAAACAGGGAGAGCCAGAACGTGACGGTGTGGAGCTACAGTGAAGAAAGAGAGAGAGAGAGAGCCAGAGAGCTGAACGTTGCTCCTCCGCTCAGATTCACAGTGTTTCATTGTCTGCTGGCCGGTGATGAAAACGATAAGGCCGAGAGAAAAACATTGAACACCTCAGAGGAAGTGTCTGCTAAGGCCTGAGAGCATGAAAGATTGCTTTACAGATGACCAAACAAGTCCATCTTTGAAACATTGACACAAGGAAAACAAACAAACAAACGTCAACCACAGATGTAGCCTGTCTTTAAGAAAAAAATTAAACATTATTTCTGCCAGCCACATCTCTCCACTGATTACCAGTAACTGCATTTTTTTTTATTATCTGTCATCATGATTGTGAGTCTAATTTCCAAAGATGATCAGAATGGAGCAGTATGGAATGATTTAGTTCGTATTATTTCAATTTATGTTTATTTATTTTATTTTGTAGTTTGTGCAAGCACTTGACACAACTGGGCCTTATGTTATGTACAACACTGGTGCTAACATAAAGAACTGAACCTTACAAAGTTGATTAGTTTGGACAAAAACAACAACTTTTACTTCTTAAACCTTATTATGCTCATTATTAAACCCGTTCAGTTTAGCATATTGACTTTCATGTATTGTTGAAACAAAAAAAATAATCATAATTGGGATTAGTTCAGTTAGGGCCTGGTCCCTGGTATGCAACTGTCTATTTGGAACATTCTACGCTTCTTTAAAAAGGGAAGTCTACCTAAAAATTGTCTTTACAAGAATCTGTTTTATGCAGACCCACTCGTCAAAGCACGGCATTCTGATTAATATTGCGATTGTGGAATATGTGTTAAGCAGTAAAATCATCACCCTAAGTTTCAGATAGCAGTTGAGCCGTGATTGGTCGTTACCTGAGCAACTTTGACTGGACAGAAGTGACTAAAAAAACAAGTAGATTTTAATTCATATTCCACAAACAGAATATTAATCAGAATGCTGTTTAGAGTGAAGGCGCAATGAACATTTTTATTGCAAAGGTCTTTTAAGGTTGACTTTCCCTTTAATTTGGGGGTCAAACAATGAATTCGAACAAACTTCTAAAAGTGCAACCAAAAGCTACATCAAAACACAAGCAAAACAGCTTTGTAAGCTGTTCTGAAACAGAAACGCAAGTCAAAAATAGTCGCATTCTCATCTGAAGACTTCGACGGCCAATGTGAAAGAGGAGAAGACAGTGAATATGACAGTCAATGGGCCAGGCCCACTCATGTGCTCCTCAATAGTTCAGATGCACTTGGACAGCCCCCCGAGGATAAAAAAAAAAGCACTGCAAAAGGCATCAGAGAAAAAGACAAAACCGTTTCACAAACGAGGCTGTCAAATATTTACGCATTTGGCGGCACTACTCAAGGCAGAAGGAGAATCGCGGACGAGGTGTTTTACCACTGGCGTTGAGTATAGCGAGAAAGATGGATCAGCAGTTACAACAACATGACAGACAAACAAGTTCCAAGAATGATACGAAAGATGAAATCGATATAGCAAGAGTGATAGGCGAGTGAGAAGAGAGGAGAGAATGAAAAAAGCCGAATGCAAATGAAGCCGCCTTTGGGTCACAGGAAGGAGGGGGGCCGGGGTCCCTCACTTCAGGAGCCTTCAAAGTGAGTGAGTGCTGTAAAGAAAGTGAGCGTGTGTCGAAATAATGGTGAAAGGAGCAGCTCCAGAATGAATGACCCAATCAGGATAACAAGCCAAGGAAAGATATTCAAGGGGTCACACTACATTAACCTTTCTCAGACTCTTGTCAACCCCCCCCCCCCAAAAAAAAGAAAAAACACGTGCAAGTGTGCATGCAATAAATCCGAGGTTCATTGCAATTTCATAAGATCAAGTCAAATAAACGTGTTCACAGTTTGTGTTTATGGACTAAGACCTGACTTGGGGAATAGCTTTTATTTCTAATATTGTATTTCTTATGTTGCGTTCTCTTCGATTTGTACTCACTACCTGCGCCATAGCAAAACTTGGCCGTTTACAAGCCGCTATTGAGTGAGTCCGGGGCTTGAGTGGAGTGGAGTCGGATGTGGTTCACACATTCCACCACAGACTCGGATTACACGGCAGGAAACACCGGGTCTGCAAGACACACACGGCCTGACTTGCTGATTTATAAACATCAGCCTCCAAGAGACAGGCACACACGCAGAACAACGCATTCAAATCTCAGCATCTCACTGTAAGCTTTTGTTCTCACGATTGTTCATGGAGGACGTACAGCGAGGCGCTTTCACAACAACAGCAAAATTACATCATCAGAGGTGTAATGGTAGAGCCGCCATTTTTTTTCTCCCTTTAAAGAACTTCAAGCCCCATTCTGCATCGGTGCCTTACAAGCAGAACAGCGAGACGTGCGAACAAACGACTCATGAAACAGTTGGCTTGTGAAAAGTAAAGTCAGGGGTGCACAGAGCAATTTTATTTTAGTCAGGTTTTCAAATGACCACCTGGGGATGTCATTTTTATTTCATCCCATTGAACCTGGACCTTGGATGTACTTGAAGAGCACACCCGGTTAAAGTAGGGCAAACGGTTCATATCCGTACTGTCCGCAGTCTCTCACTGGCGTCGAAGCCTTTTTGAAATCAATATAAAACGTAAGTATGGACTTCTTTGATTTGACTTGAAGTGCAAGTGAACAAGATGTGGGGTCAACTTGTACACATGGACAAAATTGTTGGTATCCAGCTGTTAAATCAAAGAAATCCCATAGTGGTCACAGAAAGATTCAACAATTAGATTTTTTTAGTTAAAAAAAAACAAAAAACAATGCAGATTAACACGATTGATCTTAGCATATTGCTGTGGACCTCGACAACTGTTTCACGTTCTCACGTGGCCCCTTTCAAAAAAATCATTGCTGACCCTTGGATTACAGTACGGGACGGTAACATTAGCCGTTTCAGTGCAGTGGCAGTTCTTCAGGGGAGCGGTCTAGTCCCCCTGATCTTTTTTGCGCTATGGATTGGTTTCACGTAAGGACGTATTTTGACGGCCCGTTGTGGCCTGCGAAGCCGGCAATTGCGCTGTGCACATGCGCAGCTGAAAAGCACTCATAGTCCAGTGAGTTTGATGTGGTAGAACTTGAGTGGCATGACCTGAACCCCAACATCCACTTTTGAAATGAGCTATTGCACCAATCGTGAGACAGGCCGTCTCTTTAACCTTTGACCTCACAAAAGCTCTTCAAGAGGATTGGACAGTAAATTGCTCCTGTCACAAGGACACATCTTGTCGAAAATATTTGGAAGCTGTTCAAGCTGCAAAAGGGAGATTGACACAATTGGTTCTCCAAATTCCGTTTGTGAGAAAACAACATGCTATAATATATTTTTTTCATTTCATAGAATGTTGTAAAAATGCATTAGTAAAGAAAGCAACATGCATAAAACACAACAGGCTGAAGCAATCCCATAAAAGACAAAGTATCTGTGAATGCCCGACGTCAATGAACATGACTCTGACCCTCCCAATCGCTCGCCGTGTCAGTCGGGTAGCCCTCGAGCAGCTCTGCGGCCAAATCCGGCTAACCAAGAGCAGCTGCAACTCGGGCCCAAAGACCTAATCTGATATGACTCAGCCTTTTCTCCCTCACCTTGTCAGTAACTCTTTCCTTCTTCCCTCCTTGTCTGGCAGGTTTCTCTTCTCAAGCTCTACGCCCGCTTAAGCTCGCTGATAGCGCAGGAATCCTGGCCCGTGATCCCGCTCCCTCGCTATCTGTTAGCCAATTACTGTAAGGTGCGCAGGATACACCAATCTATCACAGCACTGACATCAAAGTACAAATAACAGCAAATATCTGCAACACGGCAACAATCAGGCTTTCAGATCGCTGGCAAGCTGCCGACAGCCCCAGGCGCAGACTTGGCTCAGGTCGAGCGCTGCTCGCTACCTTAATAATGACGATTTCTCAACCTCCGTTCTCAATGCTCCTTTATGCTTGCAGTACGTCTTGATTTTGCACGTGGCTCCACACTGCTGCCATGTCTCTTGCGGGAGAGTACCGGTTCAGTCGGACGGACTGCTGTGGGGCCCAGGGTGGTTCCGCTCTGACGGCGGGAGGAAACTCCTTCAGGAAATACCAGACTGCCAGACACACACATACTTCACAATCTCGCTCTCTCAGACAGGCAGACTGAAGCTGCTACGAAAACGGCTCAAGTCAAGAAGTCCAGCACGTTTGCTTTAAAACCGCTCTTTTCAATAGCTTGAATTGATGCCGTTCATATGACTTGGATATTACAGTCATTCAATGCAAAAAGAGAAACTCATGCACACATTTCAAGATTTTATTTCCATTTTTGGAAGATGATAATCCACATCTGACAGAAACCCCAAATTCGTCGTCTCAAAAGGTCTCGTATTCCATTTGGACGAGTCTGAATGAGTTTGAATATAAAAACGTTGGCCTTTTGGAAAGTATGTTCATTCATAGGCACTCAAGCGCCTTTGGAATTAATTAGTGCATCACGCCACGATCAGGTGTGTTGAAATAAGGCTAGCTGCATTACGTAATAATGTAATACAACTTTACCTCATCAAGTAATCATGCAACACATTGTAATGATCTGACACATTTTGTAATACAGTTCTTGAAAACAGTCTAATAAGATGCAGCATGTGAGACTTGGAATGCTTTGGATTGGTCAAGAAATGTGCAAGGTAAACGTGTTCTATATGCCTCTCACATTTGGGAATTATATTTAGATTATAGGGACGCTCTTGATGAGATTGTTATTCTAAATAATCATTCAGATCGAAAGATAGGTGTTGACAAGTCTAAGGTGGACCTTGCAGCTCATCCAAAGTCTGCTCGGTCAGGATGCAGCTCACCTGAGATCCTAATGAGAAGAAGCCGTGTAGAAAATGGCCGCATGATATTATTTTCAGTTTGTCATAATTCAAAGATTGGCCTTACTCGGCGACTACCCGAACAAATATATTGCCCGGCGAGAGACGGCCTTGTTTGCTTTTATTGATCATGCATTTAACCAAGAAAAGAGAGAAAAGGATCATCTTAGTAATAATGAGCACCACAACACAGGGACTAAGACCCAACTTGGCAAACAAGTGTCATTCAATTAGGGTGCATGCATGAATTTAACGTTAATTGTGGTATTATGCACGGCACTTATTCCAATTCAAAGTCTCTGGACTGTTAAACTGTACCCTGTAATATCAAAATGTTTTACATTTTTTTTGTTAAATTTCTACTCCACAATATTTTTCCAATCTAGTATACAATAAAAAAAACAAAACTAATACTAAAACTAACTAAAACTAAATGAAACTGTTTTTGAAAGAGTTTTAAAAGTGTTTTTGAAAAAAGAACTAATAAAAACTAACAAATTAAAACTAAACCTGGAATCAAATGAAAACTAATTGAATTAAAAAAAAAAAACACACAAAATGAAACAAAAACTAACTATAATTAAACTTCTCAAACTATAATAATCCCGGTAGGTACCTGGCCTTAATGTTTCCTCTCAGCAGAACCAATCTATAAATAGTACAGTTGTCATTCATATAGTGGGCTGGCCCATGCGCAGTATTACACTAGCCGTCAAACCAGTAGGGACATGTCGACGACAAACTGGCATCATTCATTCAATTCCTGTTTAGCATTCTAGCGTCAAAACGACACATTTGTGTCACTGTTCTTACGTGCGTGCGTGTGCGTGCGTGTGTGTGTGCATGTGAAGCGCTGTCGTTGAACTCCAGGAAGTTCTAATCAGCAGCATGACGTGGCTACTACCTTCCCTTTCCCTCCTGACCTGCTCCAACCGACAATAAAGATAGCAGGATCACGTTACGGACTCCGGGTTAGAGGTCAATCCCATTTTTCAAGCCTCTCTGTCCCTGTTGCCTTCCACATCCTTTCCCAGGGGTGAAAGCCTCCTGTCACCTAAATTCACATCAGTTCACGCGTGGCCAGGGAGTGCTATCAGGCAGGAAACTCTCCATCTTCTAAGTCACACCAGATAGCACCTTTCTTCGCCTACATAGCTTATTTAGTGGCCCTTGACAGACAGTTCAGTGATCCCATTGACCACTTGCACAAAAACATAGTTGACCGTGTTTAAAACACTGCTGGTCTCTTTGTATGATTGTTTTGGTGAGACTATGTGACAGGCTGCATTTAGTGCTGCTGAGGGTCACATTCATGAAGGGTACGATCACGGACCTCATGCCTAGAAAACCAAACACGTTTTCAATGCAAATGTCTGCAGCTATTTCGGGTGTGTGTGGCTTCCAGAAAAAGAAGTCCTCGTTCATTTTTAACAACGACTGCAGAAACGAGCAAAGTGGTCTTTTCGTACAACCCACATCAAGATAAAATTGGCATGGCTGTATGAAAACTGGACGAGCAACTCGGAATAACAATTAGGAGCCAATTTGGTAACTGACAATTTCAGAAAATTAAGACAGATTTGCAAACTTAGTGACTTTATGTCTATATTTAGTGAGTATTCAAACCACTGGGGTGATTTTTTTTTTTCTACCTCCATTTTGTTGTAACATCACTTCTCTCTCCCGCAGTGACTGACTGGTTCATGCAAATGGGAGATCCTGATTACTTATAGAACAGCAACTACTCCTGATACTTTGCTTGCGGAGAAGTTGGCAACATTGCTTTAAGCTTCAAAATGTTGCCACCAACAGTTTATTTTCCACGGAGGGCATTTCGTGATGGGTGACAGCGTTGGGAACATTGCTTTGTGCAATTCCACTCGAGTCATTTTGGTCATTTAAAATTGAAATCCATATAAAATCCGAGTATTCTTCTGCCTAAGCTATGGCAAAGAACACTAGTAGGCCTGAAAATTAATTTCTTTAGTGATTTTTTTTAATTCAAATATGTGACTATTAAAACATTATTGTTTGATTTTAGGAAAATTGTAGGCGGAGTAATCTGAATTTAATGAAATGAAATGTTCTCAGCAATTGAACGATCATTTAAGAGAAGAAAATTTCGAGTTGTAAAAGTGTTTCCAGCTCGTATTAAGTGTTGCTTCAGGGCGTTGACGTTGGAAAAAAAAAAATTGTGTAACTTTGTTAACGTACAAATAGGAATAGCTCAATTAAGATGAAGCTATTAAAAGGCTATTAACTTGGTGTTGAGGAACAATAAACATCTAATTGAAAGACTTGCTGCAAAGGATCTGAAAGTGCAGAAAATACTTGGACAACCGCAAACTCTCGAAGTCTTTGTGAGTCCATACTTGTGGCTGATCATGAGAAGCAATTTTGCATGATATATGGTAGGCATGCCTGACAGCAAAGCGCTGGCTTCAATAAAAGTTGCTACACTAAAGAAAAGCACACTCAAGTACAACATGGGCAAATTTTCTAATTTTGGTGACTTCTTAACAAATCTGCTTCGGATCATTCTGTGATTCTTCAAGTGCATTATTCCAGTGTGTAATTGAATCAAATAGACCGTGACCATAAATTTCATTGGAAGTGGCAGGCCATCTTTTTCTCATCTTATTAAGTGTGTAAAAACACCCACACATAAACTCAGACAAGCGGTATGATGGTAAATGTTGCTTGAAACCATGAAATAAAAGTAAAAATTGGAACATTACACACTAATACGTTTGCAAAATTAATAAAAGTAGAAAAGTAGCAAAAATGTCCTTTGTTTTTGACATTGTCAATACATTTAATAGAGCACATTTTGAGATGGATTTTAATTATGATACTACTGAATGACCAGTGGTCAGAAGTAGGAAGGACCAACAATGATCTGGGAGTTGGTTTATCGTGTGTGCCACTTGGCGTATTTTCTCTCTTCATTCACACTGTACAACCAAGTTCAAGTTTAGCCAAATAAACTACTAGCATTTTTCATCCATCTATCTGTCTAGCCCAGTGCTTCTCAAGTAGTGGGGTGAGCCCCCCTGAAAGGGTGCGATGTGATGCGATGCTGAGGGGGGTGCGTGTGAACCTGGGGAACATGCTTTTTTTCCCCCGCCGTACTACAATGAAGTGTAATTGCACATCAAAAGGTAATCAACACTAAAAATAAAATAAAATAAAAACAAAAACGCGCTGAAAGCTAATTTGTACAAACTAAACTAAAAAAAAGAAAAAAAAGAAAAAAAAAATTGAAAACTAATTCATGCTGACATAAAAAAAAAAAATCAACATGAGAGGATGAAAAATCCCAATTTATTATAACCCTGCTTGACGGGTCCAATTAAACCAAGTCAGCATAAATTTGCACAACATTCCATTGTGCAGATAAGAAGATGGGAAACTAGACCCAGTAACAGACAACGATCAAACACTATGGAACAAAAACAACGGAGATGAAAGTCAGCATATGTTCCAATATCTTATTCCCCTTGCAATTAACTTCTTCAACAGTTGACCAATAATTTCATAGTGACACTGTCAATTTTTCACATCTCTGTAAGGATATTGTGATTGTATTCATTGTTGTAGTTTTGTCACTCTACTTTATTTGCATAACTGTTCTTGATCATTATTACCGAGCTACATGACATCGCTTGGTGTATACGTTTGTCACAGAAGGTCCAATTACGGGGGACAATTTGGCACATTTGGACAATGCAGATGATTTCGATTCTGAACGTTACCAAACATATTCATTGTGGTGAAATCCTGATCGGGTTCATCCATAGGCTGCATAAATAGAGTTGTATTGTGTTGTATGAGGTGCAGGTTGGATTTGTGGAGAGTTGGCCACTCTTATGTAGCCCCCGTCTCTCTGCAGGTCCAACGTGAATGGTAAAAGCTCATGTCTCCTTGTTGCGAAAGCAACAGGAGCCTCTGCCAAACAGCTGAACTCCCATTTGATAGGCGGTTACATGCATCAAAATACAGTATTAATCATTTCAGCCGAGAGAGCTAGACAAAGCTTGTTTGTAGCATAAATCAAGTGGCTCTTAAAGCCGTTTGCATTCTTGATATTTTTCTGCGGTTCAGGCATTTACCTCAATCGATCAACGCAGCCAACTGGTGTCAGAACACTTGGCCTCCTTGCCTCCTCCTTTACCTCTTATGACTCGCCTTTTTTTTTTTTTTGAAAAGGAATCGACTGAGTGACATACATTGCAGCACTGACAAGCATACTGCTTGTAATATAGCATAATAAAAAACACAAACACCGTAGAAGCTGGTCTCGGATATGAGACGATCATTGGAATACAACAGCGGAATGGAAAAATTAAAGAAAAATTGACACTAATGGGGGAGTTTCATCTTTGGGATAGTAACAAAGTGATCTGCTAAATGCTGGAGGACAGCCATCTCTCTTCTAGTTTTAGGAGCTCAATTATAGTATAGAAACGCCACCCTGCTGCTGCCTCATCATTTTTCCATCCACAAGGCTGTGGTTGATTTCAAGTCGCTGCTGCTGCTGCTGCTGCCTTGGCCCATAGATGAAGTTCCTCAGTGAGCCAAGCAGTCCTAATCTGTCCCCTGGCTTCCACTGCTATTCTCTTACTGACAACAGAGGAAGAATAATCTTTGCTGTCATGCATACGTGCCTAGCCACAAGAAATGTACCTCAGTGATGAAGAGCACAGAAATGCATCGTGTGACACACTGGAGTAGGGGGATATTTGAGCGCCTGGGGGAAACAGGAAGGTTGATAATAACATCCTGACAAATTGAACCGGCCTTAATTGTGTAAAACGTGTATCCAACTGACTGATGGTGGCTTGACAAAAATCTCCAGAAGACACTGATTGGCATACATCACGATGGAAGCTAAACACGCCAAGTATGTAACGCTGCACAACTTATCTATTGACAATATTACATTTGATGGCCATTTTTTAAATGGATTTTGCACATAAAAGGCCAAAAGCAAGAGTTAATTCTACGGCATTAAGCCATCGTCCAGCATTCTGAAATGCTTTAATGAGTACACTTTTAAATTTCAGTGAGCTCTCTGCGTTTTAGCCTTTTAAACAGGAATGAGGATTTTCAAACTGATTTCACCGTTTTAAATCTGAAGTCTCGGGCTGAAGGGGAAAAAAATCGTCTATCTAAGTCAACCACAAATTAGTTCAACCCAAAAAACACCTTCCTTGAAATGACAATTAACTTAAAAAAAAAATATTTGCATGTTTTTTGGCGACATCCGTGTTTAGCGCACAGACATTTGTTGCAGACCAACACACAGACAGTAAATCCAAAATGAGTTCGGTATTCAAACGGGCAGCTGTGGCATCCACCTCAAATTGGGTGGTGGTCTGATTTGTTAAGCAGCGACTGATTTGGAAGAGTGATTTAGGTTGTGCTGGAATCGTCAGCATTGATTGGTCCGTACGGTCGATTCGATTAAGTGTGAATGTTATCATCTGAACCGTGGCGTTAGGTCCGGATTCAAATAAAGTAGATAAAGTAGAGAAAGACGAGTTTGAGTTACTGCAAAGACCGATTATGCAAGCACGCATGTTGGAGATGTCACAGTGACGACATTTCCCACTGTGTGATTTCGTAGTCATCAAGATGAGATTTTGAAGGGCTGCAGGTCTAAAAAAAAAAAAAAGAAGTGAGGAAGCAACGTGGTCCGTTACCAATCTACTTTGCCAAAGGCGCTGCTTACCACGTCTTGTTTACTGAAGTTGAACTGTTGCTCGCAAACTCAGCAAACAAGTGTCTCAGTATTTGTACATTTCAAAAGCTTTTTTTTTTTTCACAAGCTTTTCGCCGACAGTTTGTAATGCAGACTCTGCAATTTCAATTGTCCAGCCTGGTGAAATGGAAGGCATTTATGCTGGAAAATCCTGCGCTCAAAGACCACTCAGCACAACTTGAGCACCAGCAACTATTCGTCTATTCCTGTTTTCCTTGTTGCTAGGAAGACTTTTACTCTATGGATTAATGAAATGTGACAATACTTTCGACGGCATCTTTGACTCTCACTAACAGTGGTTATAAAAAGTGTACAACTCCACATTAAGAGCCACCATTCCAACATTTTTTGTCACTTTTTGTGCTATTAATGGTATACTAGTATACCCGTGGTTGAAATGGTAAACTATTAAATGTTGATTAATATTCTAGTTTAGATGGCTCACTTGTTAGAAGGAAGGATTCAAAGGATTTTATCAAGCTCAGGAAAAATGAGAATTTGATCAAATTGTGCAGCTTCTAGGTGACATTGATGGGGTTTAAATTTTTTTGGATATGATTTATCTTGGCCTCCTTTTTTTACAAAAACAAAAACCTGGAATGAGGGTTTGCAAACTTTTTTTTTTTTCCATCCAGCACAAGTATCCAATTTCCTATGACAAGATTTACGCACTAACACAGAAAGGCTCGGCTTTTAACCAGGAAAATGCCCAAATTCACATGGCACAGTGTGAAATTCTGGCAAGGGGCCTGGAAGTGGATTTATGACTGGACTGGACTGCCTTTATTGAGTCAAATGAAACCAAACGCAGCGTCTGCTACTTTAAAATACACCTGTTGACTGTTGACTTTACAACTACTATCATCCATCAATCAAAGACTTCTTTCTCATTTCTGGATGACCGTTTCATATATATATATATATATATATATATATATATATATATATATATATATATAAAAAAGTAAAATAAGGACCTACGGTCATTTTTCTTCAAAGCATTTCACCACACTGAGTTGCATCCAATGGCAAGATGCAATAGTGGTAATTCATGCCGACATTATATTTCTGCTGGATTACTGTTCTACACTTCATTTGGGATTCAGCAAGTCCTCCATTGTGTGTCTCCAGTTGGTCCAAAATGCTGCTGCTCACCTCCTAACTAGAGTTTGTAGGAGAGAGCACATAACTCCAATTTTGGCTTCCCTTCACTGGGATCCTGTGCATTTTTAGAGTTCATTTTAAGATTTGTTTATCTTTAAATCTTGAAATGGTCTTGCCTGACCTGACCTCTCTGAGCTTGTCCACCTCTACAGCGGAACAGACGCCACTGGAGGTACCGAGGACTAAGCGGAGCCTCATTGGGGATCGATTGTGGTCCCCTCAGTCATTTAAGGTGCAAAAAAATAAAAATAATAATAATAAAATAGGAATCTGAGAAATAGACATCTTCAAATGTAATGCATTTTTTGAGTCGTAATGGAGTGCTATCGCAGCCACTCCTTGAACGTACTTGCAATGCATGCAATGAGCATTCAAAGAGATGTTACGCAGACAGCTCACGACATTTCATCAAGAAATGACAAGGAATGCATTCTGCATCACTTACTGATAATATCTAAATGCCTCTGAGTATCCAAAGGTGCAACTGTCCTTGAATGAAAAAATATTTGGCAACTTGATAGGTCAGGTGTGCACTTGCGACATAACTTGAATGACCTCACTCGGCAGCTGTCTTCATTGTTCTTAATCACTGGAGCCATTGTTTGGGCTTCCAAGTGGCAACAAAACCAATAATGACGTTTCATATGCGGCACAATATTAGTGAACGTTGTTATGCACATCTTAGTGCCGGCATGACAGCCATTCAAAAAAGAAGAACGATCATTCATACCAAAGATGACACTTGACAGATACCAAGGCAAGGTGCGTCAACAGAGCTATTTTTAGCGTTTAAGGTAAGCGATTCATTATGAGCTGCAGTCTAAAATGAAACAAATTGCAGACAATGGGACAGATACATTTTTAGAGTTTCTGCAAAGAAAAGATACATATATTCATGTTGTAAAGATAATATTCATGTTGCTTCACCAAGTCCGATCAAAATGATCAAATGCAAACAAACAAACAGAAAGAAACTGACAAGAAAAATCAGTTTGAAAAATGAATGGGGAAGGTGCATAGCAAAACAAGTTTATTTTTATGCTCTATCTTGTCTGCTTGCATGTAAGCTAAGATAAAATGAAAACCTGAAACGATTAGTTGTGCTTATTTTTGAGTGAGCATCTCACATCAGAGTGAGTCATGAACTCTCTCACTTTCACATTTGCTGATTAAGAAATAATTTCCATATATGAACAATAACAAAAAATAGTCCTGGTATTTTGAAAGCAGCTGACAGCACTGCAGCAAAAAGGAGTATAGGGGAAATGGTCTTTCACTTGTAAAGCGACTTTCCACCGATTAAGGGACTCAAAGCGTGGCACACTGCTGTCACATCAACCTACTGATGACATACCATCAGGAGCAACTGGGGGTTCACTATCTTCACAACCGCAAGGTTGGGAAACGACCACTTTACCACTGAGCCATGCATTTTCCTCCACAATGAACTTGTTGGCTGCCAGCCCAGTAAGAATGGACGTCAATAGTTGTCAATGGCATAGGATGAGTTTTAGCAACAGTTTCCATGTGTCTTACAATGTCGCATACATTCTTGGGTCAAAATGCACACTGGCTAAAGAATTAAAGCACACTGGGACTCTGCAGCTAACTATTTGTTTCCCCATCTCAGTCAAATGATTCTCCGACTATGCGCTAATTTTTACAAGGTAAATGGGCTTTTGTCAGAGAAAGCCAAACATTTTCACTCGTGGAGGCAGCATTTCATCACCCAGTTGCCAAATTACAATTGCCGGTTAGCGTTTGGTTCTAAATGTGGTGAAAGCAGTGAACACAACGGCCAACATAAATATATTTTGCGTGTGGCAGAGCAGGTTACATTCCACGTATATAGTACCGGTCGAACTTTTATACGTCGTTCGATGAGGGTTTGGATATGTGACCTGATCTCATCAGGCAACTAAGCGTTATCAAAATGAATAGATACAGAACAACAGTTACCAGAAGATAGCTAACCAAGTGCTAACCAACATTAACCAAGTCAACAATGGGCAAAGCCAGTTATCCCACTGTGAAAATATCATTTTAAGCATGTACAATCGCCAAAGACTTTTTTTAACACACCTCTGCCCTTACACAGATTGTATGTAGGACCTGAAGTAATTACAGCGACCACACTTTTTTGAACGAGACAAAGATAAGCATCTATTTGGGGGCGATGCATACCTGTTTTAAGTGGAGGATGTGCCTATCAATTAATCGAGACACGAGGCCAATTCAATTGGAGTCCACTATATGTAGGAATAACTCACAGTTTAACAACAAATGCAGCTTCAAATAAAAAAAAAATGTCAATGGACTGCCGCTGGAAGGATGCATTTTGTCATTCTGGTATGTACAGCACCGTAAGACCAAGTTGGATTTTTTTTTCAGCTCACAGCAAGGTAATCTTGGCTGGAGGGGCATTCCGGGCTCCCCAAGTATTGTATCGCTAAGACTGAGAAGAGGCCAGCAAAGTTGTGCGGTGGCTGGTAAATATGACAGGTGAGCAGTTGTATGAACACAGATGCGATGGAGGAAGACAACAGACTGAAAGACAACTTCCCATTCATCAAGACTCATTCTCCGCATGAGGTTACAGAAAAACAAACACTGAGCTGTCACTCAGCCAGTAGCAGTTTTTGGCCTCAAGCGACACATGAACTGCAAAGTATGATGGCGGCGCGGCGTTAACTCAGAAACACACGCTCGCACACAAAGCAAAATCTTGCATTGATACTATGTATGTATGCATGTTTGTTTGATAGTGTAGCAGCAACTTACTTGAACAAGAAATAGGACATGCTAATTGAGCCTAGATACTTAAATGCACTGAGTGAATTTACTTCAAGAGAAGTAAAATGATGCAAATGGAGAACAAATAAATAAATGGTCTGCTCTAGTATGACTTTATTTTCCATAATTGGACGAAAACGAAAGGAGGAAGAAGTTCTAGTTCCGGTATGACGAAAACATGAAAACCTGCTCGTGGTTAGACGCAAATGTAAAAGTGAAAAATCAATAGGAAGGTATTTTAACTAAAGATGATGAACTCAAAATAAGACATATTGCCTTCACCCTTCATTGCAAACAAAAATGGGACTTAGCACATGCTAAAACATTTTGACCGATTTTGGCACACCATGTACACATAAAATCAGTTCGAGGTCAGTAAGCACAAGAAGAATTTGCGGAAAACAAAAGATCTTTAAGTGTGCTTTAAAGTAAAAAAATACAGTAAAACAAATTTTACTGTGATAACATCCAATACCAGGAGAGTAAAAAATGTGAGCACATAACTTAATTCACATCCCGTACCACCTGCAAACAAACTGACTCAAATTTGGAACATGCCCAAAATGGGACACTCAGCTAGACCAAGTTCAACACTGGCAAAACCCCAAAATACCGAAAAGCTGAGACTGACAACTTGGCAAAGCTAAATCAATTCTATCAGCAGCCATGTCAGCCTGATGCTGATCGTCTTATCTATCGCGACATTAACAACAAATCTGTCAACTCTCGGAGGTACTTTCTTCTTCACATATGAACAAATGCAGTTCTACTGGTAGTTGTTATTTCAACCGGTGCACATCCACATCCAGTAAACCCCAAGTCCATCACAACTCAACCACAAATAACCGACTGGCTCTTGAGACACAAACATTTAAGGAACACTTGCACATTTGACCCCCTCAAGCCCCCCGCACATTTTGCTCGTTGCACCCTTTAAGCCCCAAAGGGCTCACAAGATAAATGAGCTTGTGGCACACACACGTACAGACAGGGGTAATGACGAATGACATACAGTACAATTTGGCACACATCCTGAGGGCACCCTGCTTTTACAAACTTAAACACAGACACACACACCCAAACACACACACCACACATTTTCTTGTGCTTTACAGCAAACACAAAAGAAGTGTCCGAATCAGCTGAATTCCTTTAGCGTGTACCCACATGATGACAGGTATTTCCACTTGAGGAGAGCAACAATGCTAAGCTGTGAGCCTGGTGTCATAAACTTCCTGCCTAAAGAGGTCAGAGGTTAAACACTTTTCAGTCTCTTCAAGCTCCACATCAAGACAATAGACAATGGAGCAGAGGAGAGCAAATGAACCACCTTGTTGCTCGATCTGTAAACTGAGCGACATGCTACACAATCTGCAGAATATTTTAATACATTTTCAATGTGGTACAAGGCGTGGGTGCGTGTGCGTATGGCTTTTGCGTATTTGTGCCTGAATGAATGTGTATGCAAGGGACGAACTACATTTCAGCATTGCATCATGTTTTTTTTTTTGGTTTTCTCCTTCTTCTTGAACCCCAGAAGGGAAATTCAGAAAGCACACCCACAGTGCATCTTTGAATACTGATGAATTGCATGCCAATAATGTCTCAATCCTTGTGATCAGGCACATGTAAACAGACATCAGCTGCTACAAAAACTCAAACCGCATGTTGGTTTAGCCTTAATCCCTCCAAGTGTGTTGCAATTCTTTGGGTTTATGAAAAAGCAGATAATGGAAGGCTGGAATTGCTTTCAGGAAAAAAAAAAGTTGCAGAATCATTGTGTGTTGCATAAGATCGGTCAGGGGTGACCAAACAAATAGATAGGTCGCACTACCTCAACTGTGCAAAGAGCATTTCTTGCAGGACTGAACAGGACAGAGAAGGATATGTTGCGCACTAGAGTGTGTCTTGTGTGGTCAAACTTGCCCGAATGAACCACACTAAGGGGGCAATTAAACCAGAGTTGAATTCAATTGTTTTCAATTTAAGGGTGCAATCAAAGCAAGCTCCCCAAATAATGAGACATAAACCTCATTTGTCATATTTCCCTTTGTACATTTTAGACCAAATGCAACATGTACAAAAAAATCAAGGTCCAGGTGTGTGCATGGAGATTTCATCCTTACAACAGTCCGTCAGCAGGGCCCCCTTGCTAATCCTCCAGCATCACTCAAGGGAATCTCACTTCTAATCTCGATGCGCCGACTCTCTGAAGAGTGGCACTCCTGGCTTTCAACTGAAAACCTGACAGATCATATGGGGTCACAACACGACGGGTAACCTGACACTCTCCCCGAGGAGCAGCCATAATACCCTCGGGGGGGGAAAAGCGATGAGAGATGGCCACTTCACACCTACAGCCAGACAGAAGGAAGGACAAGCCGATGGCTCGAGTCATTATTTTGATTCTCACACAAGTACTGTATGTTGAAAGTTATTCATATCTGACCGAGATATTCCGCTTGCATCCAATAACAGCTGCTTCCAACTGAACCATGTGTACTTACGGCCAAAGTCATGAAGTCAAATTATGGAAACGTGAACGTGCCAACCCACTTCTCACCCGGCATGTCTTGGCAGGGCGTAGCTAACATTCAAGAGAGCAATTTCGATGGCGTGTTTTCAGCCATTGAGGAGACGATAAGCAGGCTAATGATTTCGGCTGAAACTGTGAAAGCTGATAAGGACATGGTTTGAAACACAATGGCCGGGAATTGGATACATAAAAAGAAAACATGCTACATTCATGCTAAGGTCAGGTATATAAAGCAGGAAGCATGTGCTACGTGACACATTACACGGAAACACTCAAGTTATTTTGAGGTAGATAATTGCCACTTGATTTTTTTTTTTTATATGCCGTGTGTGCCTCAACACATTGCAATGTTTTCAGAAATCAGGCAGCAAGTATTACTCATATTGCACAAACAATATTAATCAGAATGCCGCGTTTGGACTAGTGGGCCTGCATAAAACATATTCTTGGAAAGAAAAATTTGGGTCTGACTTCCCCTTTAAATCGGAGAATTCTGTTGCTTTTAGGTTTGTCCCAAAATCGATGGTTTTGTGAGCAATATAAATTTTTTTGTGGCTCAGCAATGCTTAAATGCCAATTTAAAAGTAGAAAAATATCATTTCATTGCGCCTTCTCGCCAGATTGGCCCAGCACAGGCTTGACTGCAGAGCAAGCATTTAGTTGCTTCTGCCTTTCAGACAAAACTCAGCTTTTTTGTAGCTTTGCGCTTTCAGATGCTTGGATGTGGTGTGGTAAATGCTTTTCACCCAAATTCCCCAAACATGCATGTTAGTTTGTTCAGCGGTGTGAATGGCTCTTTGCATATATTGTATACATTTATGTGCCTTGTAATGTGAATAATCCCGCACACAAAAATCATATTTGTATCTCACAGCCAAAAAAGGAAGCACCACTTCAAAAGTCTTTGTGGTGAAGAGCGTGTCATTGGGGAGACAATCTATATCACCTTATCTCTTTACATTGTTTCCTTTCTATTCAAACATTTTGTAAGAGACAAGAACCAGCAATGTGAGACAGTAAAAACTTACCACTTCAGTTGGGCGGAAATATTTTGAATTCACCTTCACATGCACAACCCCCGTCTCCTGGCAACTGCCCACCTCATGCTCATCCTTGCCATTCCACCTGCAAATACAAACATTTCCATGAATGCGAAATGGGGCTATTTGCAAAATGTAACGAATATCTGCCACTGTAATGTTCTAGGAAAAGTGGAAATTGAGCAGAAAAAGACAATTCATGATCGTGAGTGTGTGTGTGCTTACACAATGGTCTTCCCCACATGTTTGAACGCTTTCTCCACAAACTCCCTCACACTGTGCACCTCCCCTGTTGCTATGACGAAATCATCAGGCTGCTCCTGTTGCAGCATCAACCACATTGCCTGAGAGAGAAAAAGAGAGAGTTAGTTGAATTTCACGTCAAAGAAAGCTCTCTCCTGACTGGAAGGAAGTGACCTTGGGGCCTCTGAACAGGGCACTTGCCTGTACCTCTACTCTGACGTCATCATGAAAGCTCATGGGACACATACTGTGGGAAAGAAGGACGGAGCACTCCCACGGGTCCGCTGTGCCGCTGGCACACATGAACACACATGGCCATTAATACGCATGCACAAACCCATTTTCACACTAGTGTCATGGTCCAAAATCTTAAAATAAGCCCCCCAAGTTTGACAACAAGTGACATGCCAATGAACTAACTGTCCCCTCCCTGCAATGATTGTAAATGCTACATGGAGTCGATTCAGAGTGAACCTGAGCCAACTTGCCCCTGTGGAAATTTATAGTCTTGGTCCCTGAATGCAGCAGTACTATGTTAAACAGACAATCAAATGTCTCTGTATCGTTCCAGAATATTTATGATGAACTAGATCAGTTAGCTTTAAAAGAGATTAGAAAGCGTTTTTGGTGACAACACACACCAGGGAACAAACGGGAGGGCAGCCAACAGACTACATCAAATACATTGAACAAAAACAACTACTTTGTAAATAGAAAAGTAGTTTGTCAGGCCAAATATGGGTAGGTCATTGGAAAGGAAGGAAGAACACAAAATCTAGACAATAATACATTGAATATTACAGTTATCAACATTCTACTTAAGGAACATTGCTTGAAATAATTGTTGGAGTTTTTATCTCAGAGGCAATGGCAAGAGCTTCAAAGATGGAGAAATACTGATACATTTACTACCGTGTCTAATAAAATACAAATGACTTTAGGCTAATAACAGCGTGTGTGTATTTGGCTAGGCTGACATTCGCCATTGATCAATCACATACTGCAACAAGTCTGTTTGAAGGCCGAGCCAGTGCTCAGCGCTAAATCCCACTTTTCATTGTGCTCAACGGGCTGTAAGTCGAGCTAATTGCATCCAGGGGCATTTTACTTCTGGCAGGCTTTGTCTTGATCTCAAACTCAATTGATGAAAACGGTCTGCGTACATGACTTGCTTAGGAGCACATGAGCCCACTTGAGCAGATGGGCTCTTTCCAGCTCCTTCAGGATGTTTTATGTGGTGCCGTTAAATAGAGCAGGCGCTTTCTGACTCACGACAAGCTTAACTGTCTATTCCACTTCAAGTACATAGGTTTGTCATTTGTACACGTACCGAGAGTGCAAAAAGAAAAAAATTTGAGGAAAAAAAAAAAATCTCCAATTCAGGGACCCATTTCAGATGATTCAAGCTCACCTGATTCCTCAATCAAAGCACTTCTCCTTAATCAATGACCAGAAAGCATCCTGAGATGCGCTTTGACCATTTCCACATTTTGAGCTTGAGGTATTGACAAGGACATTAGAACATCAATTTCAGGAAAAGGAAATAGGATTAAAAAACAAAGTGCTTTTCCCTTACGCCAAAAGATCTGACACTAGAGCGAAGATTGTTGTAAAATTTGTGAACGTGATCAGCCAGAAATATCAAGACCACAAATAAAAATGCATCATTTGAGTGGACCTTATCATAAATATACAGTCTTTAGTAATTAGACTGACTCCTGATGGGCAACGAAAGTACAGCCTCGCCTCTCTTTCAGACAGAGAAAATGTTGACAGCAGAAGCTGACCGATTTGGGCTCCTTATTTTATTATGCAGAAGAAGAAGAAGGAAAACTCAAAAGTGGGTGATGAAGTTCAATGTTTTGAATTCCCCATTTGATATTAGAGATTCAGTACTGGAAGAACTTGGGGTATTCCCACGTTTAATTCTCTAAAATCATTTGTGAACGCACATCAGCCAAACCCTCTTTTCCCTCCCATCTCATTTTCCACCACTGCTCCTTCTCCGATTTTCTTCCTTCCCTCTAGTGTTCCATGCTTCAGATGGAATGGCAAGAACCTTTTATCAAAATCAAGCACACCAAAGACATAAATATTAATGGTTTGCACTACAAATGTATTTATTATACCAGTCAAGTCAATTGACTTGACTATTATACGAGTGCAGTCAAGTGATTACATTTTTTAACTAATTAGTTGCAAAAACATTCCGTAATTAATTGCGATTAATAAAAATTATACTACTACTTTTTTTGTGTGAAGATATTTTACTTGAATAATATTCTCAAATTAATCCCCAAATAAGAAGGATATTTTAATTGAAAGACTGTTTTTCTCAAAACTTAAAGCTGAGCCCACAAGCACCACACGCCAGTAGTGTTGGTTTGCCAGGCCCAGTGGTAACTTGAGCAGGGTGTTTTGTTGTGAGATGATGAGCTAAAGATGTACAGCTAATATGGTACAGTATTTGAATTTGGCTTTGAAAAGTATTGAAAAGTAATTTTTTTTAAATTAATCACCAGAGTTAACGCTTGTATTTTGACAGCCCTAATTCATAACATTTCTAAAATGTCACAATGTCCGTTACAAATGATATGAAATGAAAGTGAAGCTCACTATGCATAAATCTTGCAATTTATTAAGCTGAAAAATCTCACAGGAACGTGTCCGCGTGCAAAAGAAAGCTTTAATTTAAAGATTACAATTGTTCTATAAAGGGGCCAAAAAAAAAAAAAAAAGCTCGGTAAGATTGACTGATTAGGTCTCTGGATGTTACAGCATACAATGTTACACTTCAAAAAATGCAATGTCAAAAGACTTTCTGATTAAACCAATATGAGATGAGAAGAAATCCCTGCTTGATTGAATTTCACTCATTACTCAGGTAAATGATTTTCTATTCAGCAGATATGACAGCTGAGGCTGCCGTTATCAAGCACGCCGATTTAACTAATTCCATATGCGCTTTCTGTCACATCATACACAACCTAAGTAGAGCTGGAAAATCCCTGGTACAAACCAAAAGGAAGCCTGCTGACTCAAATTAGGCCCGCATCTGTCACAGGGTGCACTCTCACCAATGTGAATGCAAAGTCAACAAAATATAATCGGGTTGTGGTCCCAAATCTTTTTGTTTGCCAAGACGAACGGAGCACTATGTCAAAATGTAAATCTGGGGATATCTGCTGAAGCAATTACAAGAGGTTTCTTTTCTATTCTATGCTTTACAAAATGTCCGTTTTTTTTTTATAGGAAAACAAAACAAGACAAAACAGAACTGTAATACAAAAGTTTCTAACTGCAACCCCGCCAACAGCACCAATCAGACTTCTGATGTGATTGGCATTCAAATTTCAAAAACATCAGCGCACACTTGTGCTTAAAGGCCAAGTTACTGTGGTCACGATTGTCAACCGGTATTCTTGTCTAAATGGTCGTCAGCATGTAAAAACAAATTTTCAGAGCTTTTAGCCATGTTAAAAAAAAAAGCATAGCAAAAAGACCCGAAAAGTGGTGTTTTCCTCCAATCACCCATATCAGAGTGACCCATTCCTTTTCATTCCTACTTTCCAAGCACCAGTTCTGCCAAATCCAAGAAAATTAATCTTATATGTAGACGATTGACGAGCCACCCCCGTACAACCGACGCCCTCTAAACACACGCCCACTTTCTTGAGCAGCCAGCGGGACGGATGACAAGCGGCCGCCCCGGCCGAGGCATCCTTCCCGGCGACGTGGTTACAGTTTACTGTTTCATGTTTGCAGCACAGTAGGATGACATCATCAAAGGGGCGTGGCAGCCACACAGGCATAGGCGGAGTTTGAGTGAGCCAGGCGTCTTACTTCCAGGTTAGAAAATACCCACCGGAATCACTCAGATTTCATACGAAATTAGATCCCCATTATGCCAAAGGTAATGTATAATCCTACGTATCCTGTAGGTAACTGTGGACACCTTAAAATATCATGATACGGACTCTTTAATGCCGATAATTAGCACCTCCACACACGTGACACACCTCACTGTCAGGATGATTGTAACTTGAGAACGACACAACGAAAATGCCCCGAGAGACAGCGCTCACTTGAATATGAGCACTGCCTCACTGACATAGCAGTTCTATCACAAACACTGATTTGATGACTGTGAAATAGAAGCATGGACGACATCATAGTTTGTGTTTCATTGCAAATGAAAGTGATTAAAAGCAGCTTTTTAATAGCCCTTGTGTTGTAGCATGATATGCTGCTGGCTGCTTGTCATGCAAACGGTGTGGGTTTGAATGCCGGCCATTGCCTCAATACTCAGCCACTGAGAGCTCCCCCACAAAATTAAATGATAAAATTGGTGGTTTGTGTCGAGAAAAATTTAACCTACCCTAAACACAGTTCCTTGCAGGAGAACGAGTTGTACGAGTACTGAAGTAGACGTATATTCAAAAATTCAGTTATACTCAAAAGTTTGAAAAGCTGTTTTCCAAAACACGTCTAATTAATTAATGAGCTATTTGCAACTCCACTGGAAAGGTTCGCCATCCATATTTCAGAACACAATTTGAAGTCGGCTAAAAAGAAGTAACCCCTACCAGCTGACATGACTCCTACCCGTAAAGTATGTCGTATAGTTCGGTGAATAGGTATTCCTATCCTCGTATCAAAGCATTTTAGAACAAGTACAGATGTATAGTGGTTTTGTTTCATCCCTAGTTATTTTATATTTTTAAACAGTACAATACTAAAAGCAAGAAAAGTATTCTGATAAGAATGCAAACAAATGACTAAACGGAATGATAATGCGGTGTATATACACACACCTCAATTGGAATAAAAAGACCAAATTCAGACGTCATGCATACAGTTCAATCGAAATAGGCAATCGACAAATGACATGTCAGAAAGGTCTCCATTTAAGCCCAACTTGAGTTGCAGGAAAACCCAAATCAATATAATGCAAATGAAAACAGATGCCAGCAGAAAAGTGAGAGAAACATCAAATCCACACATGCACGACTACATACAATGTTAAATACGGATCCCTCCACAATTGGTCATCCTAGCACATGCAATAGAAAATTATCAGGCTTCATATTTTTTCTTCAATGGCCGCAATGGAACTTTGATTTTTTAGCAGAACATTTTCCTTTAACGGCCTTCTATTCTTAGAGAGCCCTTATATTGTTCCCCCTTCATTTTGCTATTCACTTTTCCAACCACCGCTGCCCTGCGCTCCCCTCTCCTGTTGAGTTTTGACCAAAAGGGATTGTTGAATTTGTTTCTTGTCAAACGCAGACCGTCTGGATGTGGTGTTGAAGACAGACGGTCTTATTATTTACAGCATGAGCTCAGCCTGAAAGCCCACAGACATACGCGGCAGTAACATGGTCAGGAATGACGCAGGAATGGCAGCACCTCTGCGTTTGCCATTTTCTGTTGGCGCAACTTCATAGCGGAGGTCAGCCACAGGGGACGCTCGCAGTTTGTTACCGTGCGAAAGTTGAGCTCGTTACAGTGAGCCCCAACAAGATTTATTTATTAAGTGCTGCATGTGGTGCGATTCAGGAAAGGAGGAACTGAGGAGCATGATATAGTGTCCTTTGGATAACAACAGAAATACTGACAGTAAATATAAAGAGTGCTGAAATTTATGAATTGCCAATTTGTAATAAAACAGATGACAAGTGTCTTTTTTTGTTTTTAAAACTTTTATAATGTGTAGATGATTTGGTAAAACGAAATTGAAATTGACGGATGAGGGATTTTATATATTACAGTAGATAGTTGTCCATTCATTTGTGAGGTAGCAACCTCGGGAGATGAATGGATGACTCAATCTAACCAAATTGTGCGGTGCCTTTTGATTCTTGATTTGATGACAGTCCTTTGACACAAGCCAATTATTCTTTCATAGCGTATGTAGCTGATTTAAAAAAAAAAAGAAAAGGAAAAAGAAGACAATCTGGAGAGTTGTAATCCCGTAAGTGTGTTCATATTATTGTAGTTGTGTGTTTTGTGGCAAATTGACTCACACGAAAAAAGATGAAATAAAAGGACTCAAGGTTATTATGATTGGTTTCTTTTTCAGAATACATGCAGTAAACAGTATGCGGCAAAACTGACATCGTTTAGGACAATCCCGTCATGTCAACACCCCATCTGGTTTTATCAGCAGATACTAATCAGATGGCAGTTCCGTGTCTGCTGACAGAGCTGGCAACAACCCAATAAGAGCACATGGCCAAATCACACATTACTAGTCAGTGACACAACCGTTGTCAAACAGAGCACATGGCCAACAGTGTCAGAAAAACATTTTGAATGGTGTCTCACACACACATACGCACAGGCATTTACAGAGGCAAGACAGGTTTTGCCGGTCAGTTCAGAGGAAACTGCCAAAAGAGCTAACACGGGTCAGGGTAACTGTTCACTTCAAACTGACGCCTGCAAGCACTGGAACCGCCAGACCAATTGCTTTACTTTCGCCGAAGAAGGAAAACATTTGAGTTTGACATCCGATGATTAATATTTGTCACTTGACTTCACAGTTGTTCTCCGCTTTTGTGATATTTTTCCTGGGTTTCATCGCAGCTTCTTTAATTGCGTGTATGTGTGGATATGCACATTTTAAACTATTCTTCCTCCGCCCTTACCGAACCAATCTACAAAGTTTAGTGGCAAGCACCTTCTGCATTATTGCCCACAATTAAAAGTAAGGTATATATGTCCTACTATTCACTGTTTTAGTGTGTAAAGAAGATAATTCAACAATCAAGCTGGCTTGAGTGCGTGATAGTAATTAATTTATTATTCATCCATTCGATACCGGTGGGTTTCATTCGTCCTTTTTTCTAGCCCAGATGCCCCTCTCACTCAGCACACGTCTATCACCATCCCCGTCCACCTCCGCCTGTCAAACTCAATGTCAGTTATGGTACCTGAGGGAGCATTAACTGTGCCAAAAGCGAAAGTTGCTAAGGGACCATGATGAACTTTTTCTTTTTTTTTTTTTCCACTGTACTGTAATCTTCTCATGACCTCATTTGGTCTTTCAGGTTTATAATCGACATACTGTTCTGTAATTAGTCTACCTTTGTCTTCTTTACATCCTCTAATTATGGGTGTTTACACAAGAACACTCTACAAACTCAATTTCAAATTATGTTGGGACATTGTGTAAAACAATAGAAACTGAATACATTGATTTGAAAATACTTTTCAACTGATATTCTATTCAAAACACAACACAGACAAGATAATGATCACACAGATAAACTGTTTTGCAATTGTTCCATCATTTTGATTTTGATGTCCCATGTTCTTGGGAATTGGGGGATTGTAATAAAATGATTTTTTGTCTCTTTGATTCATCAAAAATTCACCCAAGGAAGAGCAAAAAGTAAGCATGCTAGGCAAATATACTGTCTTTCTGCATGAACAGCTTTCTCTGCTCGTCCTACCTAAAAGCAAATCAAACACTCCAAATATGAATTAGGAGTACTTATGATACTGAGAATAATAATAAAATAAATAAAAAATTGGAATAGAGAAGGATGGGGAGAAAGAATTGGGAGCATACCTAATACCCTGGAGAGGGTTAACCTTTCAATGACCTCGTGAGTGGGTGGTATAGAGATTGGTTCTCTCGTTACATTCTTGAGTTAGACTTTCATTAAAATCTAATTAGGCAAAAATAATATCACACAAAAACTCCAGCAAATCTAAATCATAAACTAGCAGCTTTGCCCCCCCCCCCCAAAAAAAAGTTGGGCATTCATTCCAACAACAAAAAAAAAGGATTACTATTAGTGTGCCCGAGATAGGGACTTGTGGACAATCACAAGTACCAAGTAGAGCTAGGGGGGAAAAGGCGTCTAACTCGTCTACAAGGTAATTTTTAAAAAAATTTTATTACTCACTATATTAATTATTTCAATTATATCAATCTATATATCCTACCATTGCTAACTAGAACGTATTCTATGTTGTTTGTAGACAACATTCTACACATGTAAAACCCGGGTTTTCAATGGAATAATTAATCGGATAGTCAATTCTAAAAAGTTTGTGACAGCTCTAGTGTCAAGCACAGTGGCAGTAAATGGAGGCAAGCACATGAAAACATTTTCAGGATGGGCAATTGTCTTCTGGTGAAAACCACTTATGCCAGTCTAATGCCAAGATGCCAAGACAAGCAAACTGACAACATGCTTGTTTATTAAAGATCCAACAGGCACTCTGGTCTAAATTGCTACCATGTGGCAAGCAGGTACACCCTTGCCTTTTGCATTTCCATATAGTGGGATGGACATGACAAAGGTTTGGCCCATGATAGACTAAAATGCAGAAGAAATATTCTTGCATTGGAAGTAATTTGGAGTTGTGATGAAAAGGACAATTTAATGTAGTCATTATAAAATTGGTAATGCTGATTCTATAATAAAATTTTTAAAAAAGTCTTTCTTAGGCCTACGTGGCAAGAGTTGCAGTCAGTTATATTGCTGTGTAGGCACTTAAGCCGTTCCTACTTGGAATGTAGTTTTTCCAGAGGGAACTCATATCCCGGTGTTCCTGTCTCTTTTGACTATTGCACAACGCCAACGAGAATGCGATTCCAGCCCGCCCAGTGCATACCTCCGGCCTCTCTCTTATTGGAATAGAGGGATAGCGCACAGAGGAAATGCCTAGGATATTCCCAGAACAAACGCAACTCCACAGACAGAACGGGTAAGAAGGAAAATATAGGAAGGGAACCCAACACACAAGACATATTTTGTCATGCTCAATCTGCAAAGCTAAAAATTCGAATCAGATGATCTTATCCAGGCAGCAAAAACACGATGAGTTGGGTGATACTTTCAGCATGGTTTGGACACAGCTCCAAGCGGTAGGACACATATGAGAGAACGTCTGAAGTGTGTTGTGACTTGTGAGTGGTGTAGACATTAAGTAGCTGACATTAGATCCCGTCTTTGTGGGCTGCCCTGCTCGTGTGCCTGATTTGTATGTGTGTGCGTGTGTGTGTGTGTGAGAGTGTGTATGTGGACGAGAAGGTCTTCCAAAGTGTGCACCTGTGTCATATAAATCTGGCAGGGGTTTCCTCCCGTTGCAGCCGAACATTTCCAATAACAGTCAGAGAGAGTGCTTGAAGTGAGGGGCGGAGACATGGCTACTGTACGTTGCTGTAATAGAGCACAGCTGTCCGTGCTTGCGTGTGCGTGCGCGCGTGCAAATAGTGCATCAGAATGTGTTAGGGCCATTGTCGAGATTTCATGTTCTTGGAGAGACAAAAAAGGTGCAGGTTGTTCTCTCTACCGAAGAAATTGGCTTTTGATTGTTGTTTTTTTTCTGGATTTGTCTCGTCACATTTTTTATGGGAAAAGAAAAGTATCTCTGTCTTCTGTTCCAGAGCTAATTTTGCATGGAAATATGTGCTAAGAGAACATCTGTCGTCATCTGAGAGTTTACAGCCTCGATAGATTGCTGTGGATGCTTGAGGGTTGAGATAGCAAGGATTGCGTCCTGCGTTTGAAGAGAATTCTAGCATTTTCGTGTTGGCTGGCTGTTATTAATACATAATTATAATTATGTTCTCTTGCTTTCTCAGCTTTTTATGATGATGGTGAAACATCGTGGGCTCCTGATTCTTTGCGTACATTACCAACGACCTCGGCCAAGCCATTGATGGTTTACTGCTCAGACCTACATTATCAGCTACAAGAATGAGGGTCAATCTCTCTAGATGACCTTGAACCATGGTGTTCTTCGGGCCCAATTTAATTTTTTTAGTTTGTATGCATTTTATTAGTTTGTTTGCATTCTTACGCTATGTAAGAAGACAGTTTGATATTGTCTTCTATTCATTCTGGAAGTATTTCAATTTAAGACTAAATACAAGTTTTTGCTGTTAAAAAAACATTTAGAAGGTAAAATACTGAAAAATAAATCTTTAATTGTTATCATAAAATCAGAAGCACTAATACGATACTCCCGTGAATTGAAAAACACTCCGTCATTAAATTGTCATCATTTAACAGAATGGCAGTGTACTGGTTAAGCATGCTCTAAGTCGTCCTCACCACACACACACACCCAACAGACAACACCAGACAGACATGCCATACTGGAAAAAAAATGTTTAAAAAATGTGTCTTGCCACAAGTCTAATAAAAGCAGGATTACACATTTTTTAATGCAATGTATTCTAAAAAAATTACTTGAAGTAGTATCCAAAGAACAGGCCAACCCACAAAATGTTCATGACAAAAAGCAATCCATGCCTTCTCATAGTCCTATTAGACCTCCTCTTAACCGTACCCAAGCCATTTGCTACTTTTTGTTCCAAGCGGACCATAACCGTGATGTTTTCACATCAACAAAAGTGCATACGATGGTATGGTCGATGTGATGGGCTGACGATGGATGTGAGGACAACTGAAAAAAAAAAATATCAAGGAGGACAAGGGGCAAAATGGACAGTGAGCAAACACTCTTCATCATCATGGCCCAGCAGCAGGCTGTGTGAGGGCCGCCAATGGTGCCTCTCTCTGTTTTAAGTCTGTGGTTTCACTCTGGAGTTCTTCTTTTCTCCTGGGAAATAAAAACATTCTTGTTGTTTCTCCAAATGAGCGTTCTGGGGGCAGCCAGATGTGCAAGAGGGAAGGAGGACTCCTCCTCTCTGGGGCTGACTCGAGGGGCTGGACAACTACACTTCATCTTCTCTAAGGAGAGAGAAGTAGTTGGTCAACTCTGACCTTAGACCTTTGACCTGAGGTGTCTGTCATGGGTACTGGAAGAGCCCCAAAAATGGAGGCGTGTTTCTTCTAATTTGGGCTTTCCTTCCTCACGGTGGTCATTTAGAGAATTGCGTCGGTGTCTGTCCAACTGCTAACATGGAGAATACCACGAGTACTTCCAAGAACTCGCAAAAGACCACCAGTGAACATGGAGGAGCTGGGGGAGGAGGAAATGAGATGAAGCTTTGCCGAATGCCAATGCAGCGGCATTTGTGGAGCGACAACGAGAAGGGGGGAGGGGCTGTAGGATGGACAGAGATAAACAAATGAAGGGGGCGATGTGAAATGTTAGGAAATAGAACATGATGCAACAAGGGTTAGAGTTTAAAGATAAAGTAACTATGGGGAAAAGAAATAAGAAATAGGAACCTCATGGAAATTAAAATTGAGGAGGATGCTACTTTTCTTTCAGGAAGTGAATAGCGATGACGGATGGAGGATTTTTAATCAGGTTGGGACAGGATGGGACTTTTTTTCCGTGGGAGTGGAATGGGACGACACTGAAAATCCACTCCCGTGTCTCCCTCAAATGTCAAACACTACACTACCAATCTCAGCAAAATTGTCTGGACAGAAATATTGCTGCAGATGATTAGTTTCATCTTCTGAGAAAAACAAAGAAAAACAATCAAAAGTGAACTTCTAACCACAGCTTGAAACAAGCACAACACCAAGGGGCGCTAAAATCCCCAGCAAACTCGTACACAAACAAACAAACAAACTCCAACAGGCCAAACAGAACAAATGCCCTCAACTCACACAGGCTGCAATTTGAGGAGAAAATGGCCCACACAACACAAGATTAATTGTACAACCTTTTACACTAACAGTGTGTCACTGTTGCCAGCCAGATAAACTGCGTTACATTCTTCTCGCCAGGAAGTGTCTCATTGCAGACTTAGCATGCTAGGGAAAAAAAAAAAAAGAAAAAAGAAAAATCAATGCACTGCCCTCATAAAAGGCTCCACTTCCTGTCTATACAGGAAGCAGTCTCTCATTCCCTTGCTCCTGTTATCATCACGCACGTCTCGTGTGTGAGATTGTTCTGCCAATCAAAACATGTTTTTCAATAAAAACAAGTGCGCAAATGTGGCCATGCCATCCCGTCACATGTCCACAAGCGACAGCTGAGATGACGCATGCAGTGCATTGAATGTGGCAGAAAACTTAAAAAAATGGAATTAGCCACCATCGGAAACATTGAATCACTGGGAGTTGGATGAGGGCTAATCATGGCTCCCAGCTTGCGACAGACACCACAATTCCTTATCTACTCCCTCCGCCCATAGATTTATTTGCACAGCATAGGTGGTCCATAATCTTCATATTTGAATTGTTTATATGATGTATAGCAAATTAAGCCAATTTACACAACAATTTTAATTATGTTTGTTTCATTTTACAAGTCCTATATCGACTCCTACGAGTACACTCCAACTTGTAGGCTTGTTTTATTTGAAATGCAAATCTTTTTCCAACAATAATAAATAATTACAACACAAATAATAGTATAACATATGACCATAGTACACTGTATAATAGGTACAAATCCAATAATATTGTCCAATTGCTTGATAGTTGTCAACGTTATTTCCTCTTCAGATAATCTGCCTCTAATTTGAGTCCATCCATTCCCCAGATGCTTAACTCGCATTTGCGGTCATAATGTGCAACCCGGGATTATGGCAACATTTGACCTCTTACTTTTGAACCTTAAAGATGACCTAATAACACCATTCAAGTGCAACGCTTTTGCTATTAGCAGAGTTGATGGCTCTCTTAAATGGTATTCAGGTAATATGAGAACAAAAGTGCAGAGATACCCGCTATAATGACAGCTGAGGAAACGGTTGCCTTCACATGTGAGGGTTCGCTAACACTACTTTTTGTGTCGAGAGGAAAGATGAGTGCAATGAAGTATATGTGCAAGTGTTTTTGTATGCATGATAACATCTAAATAAGTGTACCTTATACGGCATATAATGTCCCCAGAATGACTATTGATGAGCATTTGTAGTCTGGTTCTGTTTAAATGTACATCGTAATTCTCAGTGCCTCCTAAATAAAAGAAATGTGTTTATATTAAGTAAGTAGTAAGAAAGAAAAATATTTCCATTATCCAGCTGTCATGGGGGGAGGGTTGAAAGAAAGATTGGTGCACCTGTTAATTCCAGCCCCAAGGTAACGGGCCTTCAAACTCTCCAGTGATTTCCTGTGGCCTTGGGGACGGCATTGGATGGGCAACCAGAAACAGATGTTGGGGCTCTTGCAAGTTGTCTTCAGGCAACTAGAATGGTTAGCGAGAATAGGGTGCAGTGGCCAACGTGGAGGCAGAGTCAGATGCTCAAAGTCAAAGCAGGGCTGTGGACGAGTAGACCACGCAGATGACCACATCATGATAATAAAAGGAGGGGTGAAGAGATTATTTATTCTACACCCTGACAACAGTGAATGAGACACGTTGATAAATTATCAATAAATGTTGAGTTGGTCAACCCTGACTTACCCCATCTGCATTCAAGAACCACATCAACACCTCACAGAAGTAAGGCCTAGTGGGGTAATTTATCCATTCATCAATGTGAGAGCTGGTGCCACAGAGTACCACTTGTATTGTGACAGAGACAATGTCATTAACTCGCCGTCTGTCAGTAAGCGCGGGGCCACGGTATAGATAGGAACCTTAAGCAGGAGGGTGGATTCACCGATGAAAGAGGGAGCGTATCTGCCTGCAGGAGCATGACAGAGAACGGAGAGACATATCAATCCAAGCAACAGATGAACGTAACGTTCCTAGTGCAGCCGAGATTCAATGATGACGATGGTGGATTGTTGAACACACATTCCCAATTTCAAGATACATCAAGCAATCAAGCAATAATTGTGGAACAGCACACTTAACATTTGCTTTGCTGTCTGCGACGAGGGTGATGTTCTTTGTCATTATAGTGATTCACGTAGAGTAGTTGATTGCATGTGATAAATGCTCTCCAATGTACAAGTAGACTTGCTAAATGAATTATGCGGTCAATCGTGGCATCAGCCTTAGCTTTGTGTAAGGACTAGATTTATGGATTGCAAAGTGGCATCTTTGAAATTCCCTCAGAGCAGAAAAACTCACTAAAAATGTTCAAGTTGGAGGGCTGCAATTTTGCTTCCTGAGCATCGGTGACAATTAACCGCTCAAAGTTTGTTTGTGTAGCAACCTCAATTACGTCACGAGACTCAACCAGGAAAAGGTGACGATAAAACAGACAATAATTTAATCGTACAACATTCTTGCTAGTGCTTGAAACAAAAAGGATCTGGAGCAGGTTCTCTGAATGTGTGTTGACATGCTTTGCTTGGGGCAGCAACTTGTCATCAGTTCAGACTGTTGCAAATGAGTGTTGAAGGCAGGTGAAATGGCTACGCCCGTACCCGCTCACTCAACTCACTCGTTCGCTTATTTGTTCAATCACTCAACTCACTTGCGCACTCTTTCGGTTTTGAAAGTATCCTGCAAGTTGATAAATCACTGCTTTTGCAACAAAGCGACGGCCTTCCAACAAGCTCCTTTCTTGTCCTACAGAATACCATGTGAAAATTAACTTGATGAAAGTCAGCAAAGTAAGCAACAATGACTCTGCTTTTGTAGCTCTTCACAAGGTTGCCACATCAGCGGAGACAGGCTTTGAACCAGCAAGTCTCGAAAAGAGCATTTGAAGAACACACTTTCCCTTTTTCTTGTGTTTGTGAATGCACACTACTGCATCACTAGCTGCCATTCACGAGAATCAGGTCAGGTTGTCTCTAAAGTGAGGCAATTTGTTCAAAAGTCAAATGTAAACAGTTGACAGCAAAATGGTAATGCTCCTCAAAAGGCACAAGTTTGCAAGTCTGTTAACCGTGCATCTTGGCAGCTTATTTTTGTGACCAGATGGTAAGAACCTGGATCCACTAAAAAGGAAATGGCTGAGGTCAGCCAGGAATGACTTGGCCTGATGTAAGGAAAGGATTTGGGGAAGAAAACAATTTTTTTGACTCATACACGAAAAAGAAAAAAGGAGCCGCAGTGTAATTGAAGCGTGGTATCATACCATATTTATATGAGGCCAATTAAATCAGCCGATTATGGGCCATTATTATTGGACAAAAGAGAATAGACAATTCCCATACATTTCATGCAATTTTAGAGAAAAGCACTGCGTTGTAATATATAGGTGACCAAAAATTAACACTATATTTAGAGTTCACCCCAACCATTAGCAGGGAAGAGGGACCAGACCAGCCCTCAAATAGCAAAATTTGTCGTATAATTGACAGCAATTGAAATGTATTGGGGGAGAAAAAAAAAGTTCTTTTAAGAATTATATATTTATGAAAGGAATTATCCAATTAATAAGTAATAACATTTTTTTCTGCCAAAAATCGTCATCAACCTAAAAAAAAAAAAAAATCCATGCAGTCGGGCCCTGATTTAGGCGAAAAATATCATGGCAAAAATAGGACAAAGCTATATGTGCCAAATTCCAGAGCCTGAAACACCACGTCACGCATGTCATCTGACAAGAACAAAACTCATCATTTATAAAACACCATCTGATGTTAAGATTTAGGTTACACCACAGTCCATGAGAACAGGCGACTTGCAGGTTTTTTCTTTGGATATTTTATGTATTGCCAGTGATTAAGTCGTTTTTACATCTGTAAGAAAGTTCAGACAAAATTCTCCCACAGCATGTTTGCTATCTTGTCTTTCGCTTATCAATTAATAATGCATGATTTAGTTTTTACTCAACTTGTACTGTTCGGTAGTTAAAACCTTATGCCTGTCCAGTAAACAAAGCATGTGTTATAGAAAAGATATCGTCTAAATGCAAGAAAATTAGAATTCACGCACACGCAGTACTCTAGTAGGAGGAGACTGTGGGAATACTTCTCACAGACGCCCTCACCTAACTTTTCCATCTTTCTCTGCCCATACCGTCAATTTCAACCTTTCCTCTCTGGCCTTTGTGGCTTGAGGGTGACTGGCACAAGTTGGGTGGCAAGACCAAAGACATAACTTATGGTGCAAGCCAAGTCAACATTCCGAGATTTCTCATGCAGACTGAGAGCCATTGGAAATACAATAATGGACAGGAAGGAAAACATAAAAAAAGACAGATGGAAGCTAATTGGCTATTCAGAGTTCTGCAAAAAAAAGATGAATTAATTCATCATTTTTGGGTGAAAATAATGATCGTCTTTGTGCTTTACTCCAGTCCAAATCTCGGCACATGAGGAAACAAGCGATAAATAAAAAAAGTTATTGAACACGAGTCTTCCTGTCTTCTGACCAAGTTGGCCGACAACAGAGGAAGTCCGAAGGAGAGAGAACAAATGAAAATGCTTCTAGTTGCGATACAGAGGAACAAAAATGCAACGCTACATGGAAGATTATTTTCAAACACAAACTTGGGAGGGAATCATGGCATGTGGGGTGAGAGCGCCGAGGCTACGCTAGGACACGGACAGACACCACCCAGGCAGACGAGAATGACGAAGTACAAGTTGACCACGAGTGGTTGAGCCGCTGGTGGTGGTACAGCAGGAATGTTGTACAGTGTGTGAATTGCCTGTTGTCCACTGGGTGCTGCTATTATTAGATGACTTACACAATGAAGCGACCAACATAACAGCTGAAAAAAACACTGGATGAACAAAGAAAACATTAAGATGCCAGAACACAGGATTGCAAATTGCCAAACCAATTGCGCTATCAGGAAGTTTGTAAAAGTGGTGTGAAAATGGAAATAGTTATCGTAGGGTCAAGAAGATTTGAATACTCTCAATACCGCACTAGATGGGTTACAGTTACAAACACACCAAAATTAAAGATGACTTTTACAAACAATTGTTTGTGATCATGCACTTTCAATAAAAGTTGACAAAACAGGTTGATTGAGTTATTTGATTCATTTACTTTCTTCTTGCATTTACAATACTCCTATTGCTGTGATTTCTTCATTTTTTTTTTTTTTGGGGAGAAACTTTTTGCCTGCCATTTATGTGTATAACAATGGCTCTTTGCACAAAACGTCTGCCAAGGAGATTGCAATTTATCCTCTTACGGCTTGGCAAATGACAACAGCCGTGTATGCAAGGTTTTGGAGTAAACAGCAGAGTTGGAGCCTTTTAAAAGGTCATTTTTTCCCCCCTCCATTCCAAAAGTTACACAAACAATAGCATGAACATTGCGATGTATCATTGGGAGCAACCACAGATTTCCCCAGCCATGTTGAACTCACTTTTGATTGCATGCATTGCTCTGTGACAGAACTTGCTGTCCAGGACACCGCATGCATAATAAATTCAAAGTGATTCAAGAAAGAGATCCCAGATTTGAAGATGAATTCCAAATTTGGATTACCACATTTAACCGGATCAGATGACGATATTGGCTTCAATTCCGCAAAGACCTAGCCATAATGCTAAGCATCACTGCATTTACAATGTGGGCTAAACTGTTCCGGCACACTTCCCATGGATGACTTTGACAGTCGCACGATAGCTAACCAAAACACTTTACATCTATGGTGAGGATGATGCATTTTATTTCTATTTTTTTGTTCCAGTCTTAACAATAACACAAACACAGGCAGAGTCTTGATTTCTTGCATATCTTTTTCCTTGGCTCATGCCGTGACAACTCAATTTCTAAAGTTTGAAGGAGGACCACAGCATCCAAATTTGAGTATATCACAAAAAATAAATAGCTCACTGGCCGCTTGCCATGAAAAGAGGTAAAAAGTCCACTAATATCCACAGAAAGTTCCTTCAAGGCTTATATATCATCCCGTTGTACACCTGCAGGTGGATATAAATTTACATAAAAGTTGCAGTTGATGCTCAACCCGCTAACCTTGCCGTAGTAACGACACAAGAACATATTCATTCCAATCATGAACACATTTCATTACATTACATTGTCAACCATAATGAAAAAGACGTTCCTTCTTTGTCAAATTCAATTAAAGCATAGTTATTATGAGAGATAATTATTTATTGACAATATGAAAATTAGAACATACACTATAATGAATTATTTATCATAAATACTGCGGACTGTGCATTGCAGTGTAGAGGTTAGTAGTCGTTTATTCATCCACAAACATGCAAAATACCTCAGTCTCTTCTTTAATGCCACACGTTATTCTTTCAAGTGACGGTGTTCTTAAGAGGTGGATCAAGTCACTTAAAAGGCCCCAAACTCAACGCTTACTACTGCTTGTAAAGCTCCCCCCAAAAATATATATATACAAATGCAGATACAATCATGAAATGAATGAACAGAAAAGATGATTCCATAAGCGCAGAGTTCTTTTCAAACGGGGCTACCCCCCCACAACACCAACCACTGTAGTATTTTCAAGTCGAGAGGATTTGGGCATGTAGGGGCAAAACCTGCAGCGTCAGGATAAGAATGTGTGTGTTTAGGCGTATGTGTGCACCCAGATATGAATAATGCATGAATGGCAGGTCTGACTGATGTGGGGTATAAGGTTTCTTGCCAACCGCTGGCGGAGCAGAGTGCGTCCATGCCCAAACCTCAACACACTACACAGCCGACTTCAAAGGGTGTGGTCTGGATTCGCTCATGCCCAAACACAAACACATACTCGCAAACGCACGCACACGTGTGCGCACACACTTTGGGGCAGAAACTCACTCGCGCATTCACTAAGTCTACATAAACTTTGAGACAATGAGGCACTCTTACATGGGCGTGCACACGCACGCACGCGCACAGAGGCGATTTCCTGTGGTCCAAACAGCCAAACACAGGCTTCTGTGTACTGGACGGTAGGTCTGGGCTGATGTGGGAGGGACAAGTGGCTTTCCACACCTGTGTTTGCGGCGGTAATTAACGGTGAATGCAATACTGCAATGGCAAACGTCCATGCCCTCACACACTCATATAGCGAGTTCACAGGGACACTGGCATGTGGCACACACAAGCTGCGGGTTTCTTGTGTTGAATTTTCTTTGGTGTAGAAGCTTCTGGAAAGTTCCACATAAAATACCAGTAAAGCCAGGAAATACAAAAAAAAAAAGTGATATTTCCACTTCCAGGTCTTTAAAGACCTCATCAAGGTCCATCCATAGATTTTGAAAATATTAAATGACAGTCAGCAGAAATTAACATTTCCACTTCGTGTAAGCTCTTCAAATATATTTATCTTAGCATTATCACTTCTGCAAGGTTAAATATGTACATTCGGTTTCAATAAGTGCCTTAGAATTGCCGTCGCCTTTCTATGAACCATTCTCCACTGACTTCTGCCGTTAACCAGCATTTGTTTATTTATTTTTTTTATCAAAAAGCTCACTTGGACGTTTTTCTTATAGCATCATTGTAAAATATAAAACTAACACTCAATATGCAGCAAGTGCTTTTGAAATAGCATATGGTACAATGTTCAACCGTAACAGCCACGTGGCCAACATTTGACTGCAATGGTCACCACAAGATGGTCACAGCAGTCTGAAGCTCAGGAACAAATCGGGCATGATCAGCTGTGGCAGTCACCAATCTAGTCTATACTTTGAGGTTTTCTTGGTTTGGACGCAACGAGGCAAGCAATTGAGCTGGAGAAAATACACTGCATTTGTGAATATCATATGTACACCGAGATGGAGTCAAATAGCCTTATTCATTCATCACTTTCTTCCTTGCAAGCTCGTAAACAGGCACGTACTAATCAAGACTCATTAGAGTGTGCAGGTTCTTTCATGTCGTACTTGACCACTGTCAATCCTCTCTGGCCCACAAATGTAAACAGACACTTTTGTGAGGCTTTTCCCCGGAGTCATGCAACCTCTGTTTCATTTTGCATTGCCAGAGATTTTCATTCACCCCCGTACATACGGTAGCACTCACTCAAACACAGACAGACAGATTTTGCCATAATTTTGCAGTTATTTTTCTGCTTTTCTTGAAACAACTGCTGATGGAAAGAAATGAACTGACTCAAATTGTTTTGGCTCTTTCTGAAGGCGTGGATGGTCAAGCGGGTGGTGGAGGAATGGCAATTGTAAACTGATGAATTAAAAAAATGTGCACAGTAATTACAGTTTACGACAGGCAGTGGTGCCGAAAAGTGACGACAAATCCAAGGGGCCCTGACTGACAGCCCCGCCATACCAATATTAATAATACTTAACTTTGCTTTACAGATTGTCGCTGTCAGGCAGAATCCAAATGTCAAAATCACAATGTTACAGGAAATCTTAAAAAACGGCAGCTGGCTTGTGGTTGTCTTGACATTGCTTCATTTAAATTGTATTATATTTTTGATTGCTAACATATACCATTGCGCACTTGCGAGAACACATTATTCAAGAATACATTCAATCTAATTTAAAGTGCTCAAAACAAAAAAAAATCATTATTTGCAAAACTTCTCAAGCATTAATTGAGTTCATAAAAGGCAATGTATTTGTTTTCAGGCTATTTTCACCACTTCAAATTGATTAACATTGTACAAAAACAACACACGAAGTGGAGAAAGACCATTATTACTGATTTGTGAAAAAAAAAATGAATACGGACATATTAGGACATAAGGTGGTTTCCGCCAGACAACAATGTGTACGTATGTGAGGCTAAAAATAACGAAGCGTTGAGAGTCCCTGTCGATGTAATGAACAAAGCTACCATTGGCAACCATTGCCAAACGCCTCTGAAACATTCACGTTTGTTGAGGTTTTTCTGCTGCGCGGGTTGGTATGTGTGCCAAGGTCAGTTGCCAAGTGTGCGGGTGTGAGTCGTGGACTGCAATTTGTTAGAGATTGTCCAGTTGAGTTGTGTTCGGTCACATCGCTTGGTGTGCGGCAGGCTTAATTTGCAGTGTTTGGGGCCCCAGATCCATCGTTTGGAGAGTTTCATGCTCTGCTGTGGGTCTGCTCTTCTTTGTAATAAAGAACATATAATAACAGGTCATCTGTTTTTAATGGGTGTCTCTTTTTATAGCAGCTGTCAGGGGAATTCTACAGTCATTCACTGTGATTGAGTGAGTGTGGGATTTGGTGCCCACGCATGAAGTCTCCATGTAAATCTAAATGTACAAGTGGAAGATGGAATATTAAGCGGTTTGGCAAAGGAAATAAAAAGAGAAAACCTAGAAAAGATGGAAGTGGGGGTAGACAAGGAGAAGATAATGTTTTCAAACTCAGGTCAAATAAGGTGCAAAACCAGAACAGGACGGATCTTAAAACAACCCACTGCTTCCACTTTGGGTCACTGACAGGTCCTGCCCTCAGGATACACGTAAAACGCAGACTCATGTAACCCTTATTGAGGTGGAGAAAGAGGCTGTGAAAGTTTTTAATGCGGATGGGTGGAGGAGATGAGAGAGCTCATTTTTAACGAGAGCATTTAAATATTGAAGGACAAATAAAAATAATTTTACAAAGCGCTCTTAAGATGCACACGAAGCCAGTAATGGGAAGAATTAAAGTCTTGTTCTCCCTCCTACGAGCTCCAGTTCGGAGACCAGCAGCAGTATTTTGGACCAACTGGAGATGCATGATGGAGGACAGCCTGATTCCAAAATAAAGTGTATCGCAGTAACCAAGTCAAGATGCATTGAAGGCATAGATCATTGCTTCAAAATCCTGTTGCCAAAGGAAAGGCTTTATCTCAGCCAGTTGGCTGAAAAGAAAAAAAGATGGATTAAGCAACAGCACCAATTTGCCGGTCCTATTCAAAGATTACCACAGCGAATCTTCCTCTTCCATCAATCTTCCCTCACCAGAGCCATCATTTTTTTCCCCTTTTGTCTCTTACCGAGTGGCTCAATTTTCCGCAGCATTTGCATTTATATATATATATTGTATTCCAGCATTATAGTGTATAGCCAAGGATTAACACAACACAGACATACTATTTATATATGTCAATTTCCTTGAAAGAATATCGTATCCTTGTTGTCTGGTGAGAGCTTTCAAACATCTTATAATTTCAACAAGATAAACAAAAATGAAAATCAGATAAGCAATATCGGAAAGTCTTTATCTCAAGAGCAACTATGAGATATGTGAGAACACGAAAAGAGCTGTGACCCTTTTGATATTTGGCTCGACTTTGACACTCGGCAGTCTGGACAGAGAATCTTCCCACGAGCAGCTTGGCCATCTGACGGAGTCAGAGACACACAGAGTGTGCATGAAGGGAGTGTGAAGGATGAAGAGGAGGTCACACACATTCCAGTCCCAAAGTTGGCCAGACTCCTCAGACAATTTCAACAAAATTACCCACCCCCACACTAACAGAGACATCCCATCCCGAAGGTCATCAGCCCAGACTGCTGGACCATTCAACACCTCACCTCACCTCACCTCACTTCACTTCCTGCCACACACCGAAACCACCCGAAATGCTCCACAGTACTCTGTTAGACCCACCCTAATGACAGGAGTGAAAAGCTTTGGATGAATTTAATATGGTGTCGCTACACACGGGTAGTGTACTACATTATCTTTACTTGCCAATAGGAACGTTCCGAACTATTGGTGCTCTTTGTGATCTGATTGGCTATCGCAATTGTCTATCGACTCGAAGAGCCCGTTCACTCACCCTGCACAAACGCTTGCACAGTTCATTCTGCACGCCTTGGACAAATATTCCGTGCCACTGTTACGATGAAATCTGCCTGGCAACACAAGCATGCTGAATTGTCATTAGATAAAAAAATTATATAAATATGAAACTGGGATAAAATATGGCATGAATGATATATATATATATATATATATATATAAATATATATATATATATATATATATATGATTTCTTGATTATGTTAGGCCAGCAGAAGGCCTTGACCGCCCACCACTGCCTTCCTACAAACACAGGTGGAACATACTGTACAAAGTTTGATGAAATTGCTCATCTTGTCACCTCCCCGACAAAACGTGTGATGAATGACCCAGCACTTTCATCAATCATCAATGATTGGCGCAGTGATTGGCTAATTAGCCTCATCTATAACCATTACTGCACATACAGACGGCTGCAGCAGGAGAAAAAAGAATAACAAAAATAAAGAAGGTGAAAAATGACACCAGTGGGGCTGTCCGGTGGTCAAATGGCATCAACACAATGCCAGGAATTGTGACAGTTATCACACCGCAAAGCCAACCACGCACACGTGCACACAAGGACAAAGGCACGCACACACATGGATGCCTGAATCTCACTGGTAACCATCAGTTTTAAATAAATGTGCACATAAAAACACAGTAGAAGGGCTTTCACAACGTCCGCGGGTCAACCACAACTCATCTGGCAATGGTTTCGCCATCTGCCAGAACGGTCAGAACAATGCCAGCTTTAATCAGGGCGCAAAAGCTTGCTATTGGAAATTAAGAGGGGAGTGCAGATATCTGCTAACTGGACAACAACTTTTTGAACAGCAGCCAGTCAGAAGGCAAAGCTTTACTGGTGTACTTGTGACATTATTCATAAACAATATGATTTTTGTAATTTGTCAAAATTATGACCATAAGAAAAATCAAACAGCAATTAAATGACTACTTAACAAATTATCTAATTATTTTTACCCATCAATTAATCATATACAAACAAGTGCAACAGCAACTCATCCAGGAGAGCAAAAAAAAAAAGAATCCCAAACAACATCCAAAAACAAGCATGCCTCACTAGCCTCAGTTGAGGTCAGCGATTGTGACTCAAGCAGTCAAGGAACTGGACAAAAATGGCAGTACCAAAAAAGAAATCGGACCAAGTAAGACAAAAAAAAGAACGCAAAGGTTCGGCTTGAATTTCCCAAGAAACATTTTGATAATTGCCAAGACTTTGCAAAACATTCTGTGGCCTGACGAGACAAAAGTTGAAATAACATCATGCCAACAGTCAAACAAGCTGCTTGCAGTGTCATGGTCTCAAACTGGTTTGCTACTTCAGGACCTGCACAACTTGCCGTGATGACTGGAATGAGGAATTCTGATGTCAATAAGCAAAAAAAAAAAGAAAAAAAAAGAAAAAACGATGAGATTGAGAACAATTTAGTCCTGAATTGTTGAGATAGAGTTTTAAAATATTTGCTATGGCTACAACAAAATCCAAGTACACGCTGAGATTTTCTGGCAAAAGTCAGCCCGCTCCCACCATATAATTCCTGAGTGCTGCCATCAGTAATTGTCAGCCGCAACTGCGACTTATTTAGTAATAATAATTTGTCCCATTTCTGCCGCTAGAGATTGCAATTTGTTTGCACGCTACACTCAAATTGTACCTTCAAGTTTTACACACGTGCACACGCAAATGCTATTGTTTCCAACATGAAATTCGAATACCAAGTCACGATTCAATATTTACACACTTTTTTTTTTTAAACAAATGACACGATTTACAGACAAATTGGTTTATGAACATTTTGTTTTAAAAAGAAAAAAAACTCTGTTTAGGCACTACTTTCAGTTTATGAACCATCCGAGCATGGCGGCGGATGGCTCAAAACTCGATCGTATAAACAATAATTGGCTCCATGCGTCAGGTGTGTTTATTTATTTATTTATTTTTGCTGACAATGGCTGCCACTTACCACAAGCAAGCTTTTGCATTGCATTGTGGGAGGCAGTGGCTATTTAAAGTCCACCAATAACCGCAGTGAATGTAAACATGAAGAAAAAAGGCTAACACTGCACAATGATTTTCTAGAGAACCCGCTGTGTAAAATTGTGTTCGCACCTATTTCAACATTGTGCAGAATGTATTTTTTTTAACCAAACAACAATCAAAATAAGGTAAATATAATGCCGTTCTATGGCTGGAACGGATTAATGTATAGGCATTTTAACTATGTAAAGCACTTTAAGTCTTTTCTGAGAAAATTGCTACATAAATAAGCTTGACTTACTTTATAGCAAATGTTCCATCATTATAGCAAGATGACAATAAAGGGCTTGAATGAGAGAAACTGGGCAGCTAACCGGCAGAGATACCCGATACACGGCTGAGATGATGCCCAGTCAGCCACGCGCCTTCAGACATCATTATAGCAGAAACACAGCACGCCCCTCCTGCCACCCGCAATCTACCCACAGCCAATTAGGAGCAATTTCCCTGTCGTGGGTGGGGTGAGGAGAACGAGAAAGATGAGGAGGAAAAGCAGTTGTCAGCCCAAAGCAGACACACATGCTTCTGTTTACAAACTACTGCTTGTTTGGATTTGCCATGGTAACTTAGTGCTGACACTGGCTGGATGAGCATTTCAAAGTGAGACGACAAAAAAAGCAAAGCTTTGATGGCCTGCAGAGCGGCTCAACTTTGAGCAGAAGCGATGCTTCATCTGTGCATTCTGTTCAACAAACACACGCCTGTTTCCCCCTCCTCCTCTTATGTTTCTCCTCCTAATGCTGTTTCACCTCCACCTCAGTTAACCTAAGTACCGTGGGCTTCTGTTTGGCTTCCTGAAAGCTGGAGACACGAAGCGTGGAGGTGCCTGATTTGCCGGAGCTGGAATTTTGGCAATTCCCACAGGAAACCTGCAGCGTCTCAAGTAAGGCTACACTGGACGAGCACTAGACACAGACGTTGATGCAGCAATGCAGAGCAGCATGTACACGTATAGGTACTAGTTAATTAGAAGGCAACCTTTGGAATCAATTCACACTTGTAAAGCTCCATTCAAACCAATGTTCTCTACACCACTTTCTACCGCTAAGACAAAAATACAGTAAAACACACGTTTTTTTTTTTTTTTACAACAATACTTAACCACATTTACAATTCTATACGTATCAGTGAATGAAATAGTAAAGCTTGGGGTAAAAAGGTTCGCACCGCTGCATGTATGAACTTCTCATTCATGAGAGCTCGGTCTTATTCACTCGGCCACCTCTCCGAGTTGCTGTCACCCGTTCATCGTCGTCACCCTCTGGCGTCTAAAGCTGTCCGGCGGTCGTCCCAAAGCGCCAGTTATGCTTAAGAATTGCTGCAAAACACAACTATGTGTATACTGTATTCTTATGACTAGGTGGTGGCCGACGGGCGTCTCTGTCTCGCTGGCAACAAAACCAGGAAATGGGCATGTGCAGTTGCCTTACTTGCTGTATGATCACTTCAGAAATGCCTACATCTGTTGGTCAATCAGATGACAGTGAAGTCACGGCCCCACGAGGCCGGCGCTTTAGAACCACCTCAAAGGAGGTTTTGAAAAGTGGCAACGCACGGCCCTAAAAAGTATCATGGAAATGCAACCTTAGTAAATGAGGCCCTCTGCCTCTTGGCTGGCCGGGCTATGCCTCGCGATCTCCCCGGAAGAGAGGGATCAAGCGGCTGGGAACGGGACGTCAAGGATCCTCTGCTTAGGCTGCTTTCCAGAAGTCATCATGAATCTTTTGTACTGTGACTTTTGGGAATAAAAGGCTAAAATTCAGTGTGTTGAGAAAAGCCATGTGACTGAGTCGCACTCTTCACGTATCCTTCAAAGATTTTAACACCATTGGTACATGTCAGCCCTGCCAAAAGCACCTTCCTTTAGCACTGACACAGTGACCTAATGCTCTGATTTGCATTTTAACCTCCTCAACTTCGCCCCCAGCTCCAAGAATGTTCCCTGCTACCTATGCCACCATCACCTCCTAATAACAACACAGTGCGCCGTCAGAGGTCTTCTGTCAGACATGGTAGCCTGTTGAGCCTTTCATCTCCACAGCCACACACATACGTTGCAAACTTAACCGATCACATGCTTTGGCTCCAAGCAATGTTTCCTTAAACACATAAATGGGGGGAAATACAGACATTGAAACAGTCAGCGCCGTGTGATCCGGGATGCAGTGACCCCTGTCTGTTTGTTTCATCTCCCAACTTCTCGCTCTGCTTGCTGCTGGCACCATGACATGAAGAAAAACACTGTATTTCTGTCATCATCCGCAGGACGCAGTAATCCCTTAACATCCAGGCTCTTTCTTCCGAGGGTGTTGGAGGAAGGATAGAGGGGGTCAGGAGGGATCTGGGCCATGGGTGAGCTGTGGGAAATCAGAGTGTAGTCTACGGCCTCACAGCATGTCGTATTGCACCGCACCCGCTCCCTTTTGCTATCTCTAGTTTTCTTTTGGCAGACAATCACAGGAGGCTTCAAACAGGACACATATTGAACTTCGCAAATGATCTGGGAAAAGCTTCTAATGTTCAGTGGACATCTGTACACTGTTCGGCTCCCATGCAGTGCACACAGAGTTGAGCCACGTTTCCAGCAAACTTTCAAATTCACTTCACTGCAGTGGCCTTTGTGGATAAATATGATTTAGCTCGTGCTTACACTGCGGCGTGTGTAAGCAGAATTGTGATAGACCAAAAGGAATTGATGCACTGATGCCACAGTTCCTATACTTTTTGCTGTAGACTAAAAATGTTTAGCTTTGGCATAATAAGATGAATATTGGACAACAGATCAAAATTTCTTTTATTTCCAAGCTATTTTATATCTGAATCTGGCGAGTAGGGATAATTTAGCACTCCTAATAGTCCTAATAACGGAAAAAAAATGGACATTTGTTTTTCTGTTGTTGTGTGCAAGTTTTGGTTATTGTAGAGTACTGTAGTGTTCTACCTTCACATAGTCTTCGGCATGGCCCCAATCCCTTTTACAATCCAGGTTTCCCAGACTGAAGCTCTCCAGTTGGCCCAAGTGAATCTTAGCCACAGAACGACTGATCTTCCGTGTCACAAAATTGGAGCCTAAAAAACATATGACAAAAGGCATTATAAGATCATTCAAATTCCAATTTAAGCTTGCATGATGCAAATACAAAAATGAAGGTTGTTCAGTTTTGCTGCATATACACAACAGTAGAAAATGAAGGGCAAAAACTTCTCATTTAAATTTTTATTTTATTTTTTTCTTACGAAAATTAACTCAGCACACACAAATGCACAGATAGAGCCCCATACTCCTGCTCTGCTTCAACTGATCCAAAACAAAATCAAAATAACCAGCCTAAATAAAGTCAAATTGTTCCCACTTCATATTCGAGCCATAGCAGCTTAGCTCCACTCCATCATTTTCCTCTGTAATTTAAGATCTTGGCGAAAAATGTAGCCGGCATGCCAAGGCAAATCGCACAGTGAGTTTATTAGTTGAAAAAACACTGGGGGGGGGTCACAAAAACGGTTACGAAAAATCAACGAGAGGATCACCTGGATTTTCCCCAACTGCAGGGTCAATCTAAGTAACATCATATCAACTCAAGATGCGGCACTTCTGAAATGGGCGGTGCTCATATTGAGAGATAATACACGTGTATGCAATGTGTACAGACAAGAAAATGGGCTCAGATTTTATATGCCGTTAGCAGTCTTACAGAAGTCCTCCATCTTTTGGCGGAACACTCAGGCCTGGTGTCATGTTGCCTCTTCAAAATGCTGCTATGAGCCGGCTCAGACAAGTCGCACTTGTACCAAGTAAAATAAGGCACGGAACAGTTGGAACTAAAACCTAAGTATTACTGTGCTGGCTCTACTAATGCAGCTTCTCATCTGAAACACTTGATTAGAGCTGGCTTTTCTGTCATCAAAAGAGAAGTCAGTGATATGTGAAAGTATGATTTCCAAGTGTATGCAAAAATTGCAACTTGCATCAAAGCATGGTCTTTTCATTCCATAAACACTTGAGCTCAATAATAAATCAATCTCCCATAATCCTGAACCTCTCAGAACTGTCCGACTGATTTTAAACTCACCATATCTCTGATGAATGTTGCCTTTTTTTTTTTTTTTCTCTGCTGCACCCATGCCGGCCTTAATAGCGCAGCTTTGTCTCGACATTAGGTTAATGTTGCCCTGACATGGAGCAGATGCTCAATTTAGACTTAGGAAAATCCCATGAAGGCAATTGTACCAAGGCAGCAAATGTGTAGTTATTATTTCATACAATACTGACAAGCACTGCAGGGTGAGCACAAACAGACCACAGAAAGCTCAACACACGTTTCATCAGATAGCGTGTTGATGCTTGTACATAGCGCTACCCAGTCAACACAGTTTGGTTTTATAACAACAGTACGGCGGTTTTAGAATTACTTGTATTCACATCAGGGTGTGCGCGTGCATGAAAAGCAGCATTGACTTTGGCAGTGTTATGCTAACTTCCTCAACTGGTCTTCCCTCATAACTTGGAACAGTAAATAGAGTGGTACCTTGTATTATTTTTCAAGATAGCGGTTGTTATTCTGTTAATTCTTTTTTGTCTTTAATTGCAAGCAAAAGTTTGAGTTCCAAGTACTAAACAGTGGCGGCTAACCCAACAGGTAGTATACAGCGGACAATTGGATACATAGTTTATTGCTACATAGCTGTTTATTGCCACTCTTGGTTTAAGTTTAAACAAAAAATAAAGATTATATATTGTGTTTTTAAATAACGCACAAAACGTGTGAATTTCATTGTATTACATCATATCAACTTAATGAAAACATGCAATGTAAAACGCCATAGATGGGCTAATGAAACAAGCAACGATGGTGCGGGAGTTCCTTTGAGCAATGGATATGTGAACACCAACGGTGCAGCATTACAAGTAGACAGCTAATACTAATGAGAATATCTGCAGATCTTCTGCAAAAAACACAACTATCACAGCAGCATAAAGAGTCAGACATTTGTAAAAATCTTCTTTGTCATGCCCATATTATAATAAGCCCTGGTGGCAAAGGACTACACCAGAACGACCATAATTTAAATTGAAGCAAGAAATCACAATGCAACTGTTTTGTATTGTTGTTCTTTTTTTTTTTAAACATTATATTCAATTACAGTTTGTTATTACTTTATGTTTTTATAAAGTGCAATACTGTGGTGTGCTTTGCTATTAAAACAAATGTTTTAAAAATGTGTTGTTTTTTTTGTGGTGTTGTAATGGATTAATGGCATTTTCAATTCATCCAGTGGGGATGATGGTTGTTTTGAGTTGCAAGTGCGGTCAGTGACAAATTATACTCGTAAATCAAAGCACTACTGTGGTTTTGAGGTTAAACTTCAACAGCTGCAACCAGGACCTCATTCAGTCCTTACCTACCGCCTGGCACACCTCGGGGCTCCTTATAAAGCTCACACCTATGTTCGCAATTGCTCTCCTCCCTCCTTTCTCTAATTAGTGCAGCATGGAGCAGAGCTTCAACTGAATATACTGCCTGGGGGACAAAGCCGGCTCTGTTGCTGGCAGCAGTGTTAATGTGTTTCCTTTACTGGCAGCAGCACTCAGGACAGCCAGGATGAGGCCTGCTAAGGGGGAAAGGGACGCTTATAGCAGGGTTTGGAGGCCAAACAGGGCAGGGGTGGCCATTTCACCTGGCCTACACAGCTGGCAGAAAGTCCAATAATTCCATGGGCCATGAAATCTGAGCAGACAGCAAAACCCATGCCAGAAACTGACACGCGTTTTCTTGTTCTTCCATGTCAATTCTCCAACGCTCTGATTTTTTGGCAAGAGAAGTGACAGGAAAAACGTAACATATTGGCTTGACTGGCACAGCTGGGCTGAAGCAACGCGAAGGAGGGAGGGAAAATGTGAAAATCAATCCAAAACAAGGACACCTTGGAATCCTTCATTGTAGGGGATGGGAACTCGTAGCTGGAGAATTTGACACAGGAACGTCCATGAAGGTTTTGGTCTAGTGGTCCTTTAGACTAGTCGAGCTGGATGAAAGTATGTAATGTGTGTTCTGGTCGTTTGCTCTGAATGATACCAAAGGGGTGTCCCAAGGATTAGTGCTCTGACCCATTTCATTTTCAATTCACATCAATAGTCTGTTTGCTAATGTGTCAAATGCATTTTGTCACTTTTATGCAGAAGACACCATTATTTATTATTTATTATTTGCAACAGGGGGAATGCAGCGGGGCATGGAATTAAGGTCAGTATTCAATCAAGACTAACCAATATACTTACATAATATATTATTCACTTCTAATGTTAGTACTTTTCCATCTTCAAACTTGGCATTAGTTTTTAATTACTAACCCCCCGCCCACACACACACACGCCCACACACACACACACACACACACAAATAAGTATGGCACAAAGACATCCAACTTCTTGTCAATCACTCACTCGTCTCACAAATTTAAGATTAACACACAGCTCATTCCAAGTATTTTTCAGATATTTCATAGCTGAGCTCATTTCTGTAGTGTGCTTGTCTGAACAGGTAGCATTTCATTCAGGTAAAAGCAGAAATAGCAGACGCTGTGTACAGCATTTGTCCATTTCCAATGCCGTAAATTTTTTTTTAACAATCACTAGAAGGGAAGAATTAGCTAAATATCTCCTCATGGATTTTGGGCACTTGGCGGTGCCGTTTACCTAAAAATATGTTTCCAAGGTATCGTGTTGTTTCTGGAGGAGGTATTATTCTCATAAATTGGCAAATATCCCACTCATCAAAAGTACATCCTGTCAGTTTCTGTCAGCAGCATTGCTCAATTCTTGCAGATATCTGAAACGTAGATGATGAAAGCCTCTTTTCTTCATATCTCATGTGTGCTTTGTTTCACTCACGCAGTGTCAAGTCACACCCACAAATGGGGCAGAGAGTGAGGGGAGGAAAAACGTCATCTGAAGGAGGGGCTGAAGTGATTCAAGCTGGTGAAGATAGACAACATTGACCTTTGCCCACTGTGCACGATGCAATCAAATTGATGAACAATTTTTTTGATTTTTATTTTTGCAAAGACGAAAAGACCGAACATCTCCACACAGTGAATGAGTTCAAATGTTGAGGCTATTATGATATATTGTTGTTGTTCTGGTGAACCAATGACTACTAAAATAAACAAACATGACAAAACTGAAATGAATATTCTTAAATGCACTTTGGTTCAAGTCCTTTATGGACTTTTTTTCTTTATCTCAACTTTTGAGATTAATTTTGATCAAAGCAAATATTGGAAGGCAAATCTCGTGGAGCAGTGGTGTTATTACTGCCTATATTAAACAGTTGAAACCATATGGCAGACTATAATCACCTAATATTCAAACAACAGATAAAAAGAATTTTAACCTTATTACCCTAATGATCTGAGTTTGGGAAAAAATATAAATAATCACAGCTCATGTGCGCATGCACTTGCGACAAAGACTCTCCGCAACTTTTCTAAACAACCCAGGCTAATATTAGCTCCTCCCCGGCACATGAAGCTTGTCTCTCAGTTGAGATGGATCAGCAAAATCTCTGACATTAATGACTGTACTACTAATCAATTTTGGGCCTATCACAACATTTTGTGGCATCTTCTGCAAGAGCAGCAAATCCTCAAATTGTGTTTTTTTTTTTTCAGCAAATAAATTTCATTTTACATTCTGCTTATACAAATCCCTTTCTTCTGGGTCAGTGTGAGGATGTTTGATATGGTTCTTAAAAAGAGACCTAGGTTAACAGATGCAAACTTTTGTTTGTTTTGCTTGATGCAGTATTTCAATTTGATTATTTTTGCCTTGCTGAATCTTTCAGTGCAAACAATGAAGCCTGGGTGTTTATTAGTTGAACAGTCAGTTGTTCATTAGGCTGGTAAGTGAAACCAGATGCACATTCCTGTTAGGATTAATCACCCGTGCCCAGCAAAAGACAGAGATTCATATGGATTGCCATGGAAAGACGCTCCCAGGAAAACTCTCCAATTTCTTCCTAAAGCCATCAGGCTATCCGGTGATGGACAACATCAGGTGGATTAATGGGAGCAGCCAAATGAATTCTTTAGTGGTCATTTTGCCTGGCAATTTACAGAAAAACACATCTAAACTAATTGGGAGAAGCTTTGCATACAACATGATAATGACTCCAAAAAACACTGCCTACACAATAAACAACTTCATTGGTTGGGAATGGAAGTTCTATGACTGGCCAAGTCACTCACCAGACTTTAACCCAATAGAGCATATATTTGACCTCCTGAAGATGAGACTGAAAGGAAAAACCTCTGAAAACAAGCAAGAACTGAAAGAGGGTGTCTCTCTCTCTCTCCCTCTCCCTTACTGATCATAATTACAAACAATAGGACTGGAATACAATCAAATAATGCATTAAAGGGCAAGTCAACCCCCAAAAAATATTTGTAATAAATGTTTCAATGCACCTTCACTAGTCTAAAGACGACATTCTAATTAATACTGCGTTTGTGGAATAAGAGCGAAGCAGCAAACTCCACCTATTTTGTCACTTCTGTCGACTGAAAATGATTTCACAGTGGCTCAGGGCTCAGGTAACGACCAATCCGGATTGGGTGAAAAAATGGCCACCCCATGAGATGGAGAAAATATTCATATTCCACAACAATATTAATTAGAATGCCATGTTTCGACCAGTGGACCTGCATAGAACAAATTCTTGCAAAGAATTTTTTTGGGTGACTTCCCCTTTAAAGAATGATTTTGTTTAACATCCCAACATCACTGAATGGGAGCAAGATGGTAATTTCCAGTACAGTGTTTTATTTACAATTACCTGTTATACAACTAATTGTTTCACATAAAAACATAACCATTGGCCAGTCTTGTTTCTCATTATCCAACAATACAACACAAACATACAAGAGAGTGGTTGTGGTGACATCTTTAATATGTGCGTTATGCCCCGAGGGTTGCAGGCACCGGTTTAACCTGATTTACACGCCACGGAAATTAATACCACATGACTTGATCCCAAGCAGTGCGCCCAGGTCAACCGCTCAGGTGTTTATGATTTAAAAACCCTGATGAAGGCCCTGACAACGAACTCAGCCAAGGTCAAAGGTTAGCCAGTAAAACCTAATGGCTTACCACAAAAAGATACTAGGTGTGGGAACTGATATCAATTACACCCTGTTCACCAAGGACACTGCGGTCACCGCTAACACACAACACGACATTCTGTTAATCACCACAATAAACAATGACGACACGCGCTGTGTACTCCAAATATTAGATCAGTCAAATTTTTATTGCGAGTTTTTGGTTCTTTTCAGATCAAGCTTTGAAAATGGAAAGTGCTAACATTTGTGCAAAAATATAAGAGTAAAATCATTTGTGAAAAAAGGGACTCAAATAGACTGATTCAAATCATTTTTCTATCCCACTTGTTGGCTTAAACAGAAGAGGCTGTTTAAAAATATATATATATTTGATGTGGTCTTACCTCTCCTAGGACTCTCGTGGTTAAAAAGGATTCCGTTGACAGCAAACATGTTGTAGGCCTCTCTGAAGTTCACCACAATCCAGTAGGCATACAATTTAGCGGCACCTTTGTGAGTTAGTGACAAAGAACAAAAAAAAAACAAAAAAAAACACAACCATTATTTTTTCATTGTCTTCTTTGGTCATTCGTTAGTCATTTTTAACTGCAAAAACTAATGCGGTAGACTGTTTTGGCCCATTTTAGTAGCCGTACAGACTTGACTTCAACTGACCCTGATCAATGTGCAAAGCGCTCGCAATGAAATTTGCTCAACAACATTATCCAAAGGGGATCCTGTAAAGAGCAGAATCTTCTAATAAAACTCTTGCATGGATTACTGACGCTCTTCGCTGCCTGAGGAATTGTTCCCAAAAAAGCATACCAGCTTTGGTAATCCGCTCGACATGCAATCAAGCGCCAATATGTCATGGATCTACAAGTACACCTTCAATAGATCATTCCAAAAAAAAAAAAAAATAATCACAATTCTCAATTTAAGCTATTACTCAACTGAACTGAACGTACATTTTTAATTAATGTAAAATATTGTATTGAGTAAATGTACATGGATTTACTTTTAACAATCTGACCATTTATGAACTGTTTTCATCTACATGTGTGAAATATTGAACTGAGAACAGAACTGTACATGTTGGTTGTGAGTGTGCGTGTGTGTTTTGTAATAATGTATGGCACTGTAAATGCAAATGACATAAAATTACATCTCAAGAAAGAAATGCTTATGTTCTATCAATGAACACCATCAACCCATTTCAAGACCTGAGCGAGTTGGATCAATAAGTGCTCTTTTAAAGTTCCTTGATAACGGCGAACGCTCACTGTTGTACCTGATCAAGGTCAATTCTTCGAGTTAAAGCAAAATTATTTTACGGCCTAGATCGCCAGAATGTCTTTAAGACATATTAACCATATTACGGAAAGTTAGGTCAATTTTGAGTTGCCCTGGCAATGGCAACCCACATTATGCTGCTGTGGGCACTGGAAGTGATGAGACATCTCCATGGCAACCTCATCCCTTTTCTGAGGATGAATTGATTGACAAGCAGACCTCATGATAGTATGCGACCCCTCCTCCGCCCCAAATGAAGCCTCGGATCGAGTGTTGATAGAGGGGGAAGTGTCAGCGAGTAGTGCATTTACACAACTGAGAACATGAAACCGGATCGCTTACACGCATGTATTGCTTGCGTGTGCATCTGTGCGTGCATCGACGTGCTGGAAATGAGCGCTGAGTGGTGTGAATATAAAGGTGTCTTTGTTTCAGGGAGAGCCACTCCAGTCTTCAGTTAGACATTTGGCCTCAGGTTGTGTGGAGCGCGAAAAACCTTCCCGCGTGCTGAACAGCTCAGATGAGCTGCACACAAGAATTGTTGTGTCTGTAGACGGCCACCATACCTGATTAATGTCAAAAAGCATGGATCAATATTAGCGACAAAAACATTACCATAAGGTGAACGAGGGTAAAAGGGTGTGGTCTCCGTCTGCGGGATTTCCTGGACTTTGCCGTACAACTCGCTTGTGGAGGCCTGATAAAACTTGACGCTGTTGGTCAAACCGCACGTCTTGATGGCATCTAAAAGACGTAGCGTTCCCACGCCATCCACGTTGGCCGTGTACTCGGCCAATTCAAAGGAGATCTAAGGAAGAGACAAAAACAAGCGTCATTAAAAAAAAAAAAAAAAAACACATTAACAAAGTGTCCCACAACATTATAAACATAACTATATTATTGAATCATAAAAAAATCAGTAGTGTGCTATATGTGGTTAGTACATCCATCTGCCTCACAGTCAAAAGTTATAGGTTGAAATATCGGTTTGGACATTCCTGTGTGGATTTTTCATGTTTTCCCTCTTTACGTGGGTTTTCCCCTGGTAAGCCAGTCCCCACTCATATTTCCAAAACATTCATGTTGGGTTAATTGAAGACTCTCGCACAAAGTCGGCTCGGACAGGCTCCTGTTCACCCATTGACCCACGAGTGGATGGATGTTTATTCATGATCATTATCTATTTTGTTGAAAAGTTTTTTCAAGTGAAGAGATAAGACTAAAAATAAAACCTTTCTATCATGAACGAATGTTCTTTCATAAATTCCCGGAATTGTTTGAATGCGGTTTAATAAGTTGGCTTAATAGAATACAATAAAATAGTCCAAGGCCATTTACAGTTCACATTCGCCTGGAAGAATAACTCCCAAATGGCAAATATTATGAAGGCAGGCGAAGGGGAGTGTGCACGAGCTGTGACTGGAGCCCATCGCAAGTTTCATAGCTCATTCTGCTCTCCACTGCAACTTCCAGACAGGAAAGCCAAGAGGGAGGGGATCTTCAAGAACACTTGAAGGCAAAATGAGGTAATGTTAGAAATAGATGCGCACATACAGGTAAGAGCGTGTGTCGCGGATAGTTTCTGTCTGTGCTCATCAACGTGCCGGGTAAGTTGAAGGCGCAAAATCGGGCATGACGTTTAAAAGGCTTTCTGCTTAGTGGTCACCACACCTGGAGCAAAGGGGCCAGGCCGGAGGAAATGCTTTGGGCCTTTAGTGCTTCTCCATCAGCACTGCACACACGGCCAAATAAAGACGCCTTATTTATGGGAACTAAGAACACTGGGCCTCTCTGTACGAGCACTATTTGCGCACGCGCATGCACGCGCGCGCAATTTCTGTGCAGCTCATAGTAATTGCATGTGACACCAATTCTCCTTTAAAATAATAGTATGCTGTAAAAAAAATTTTTGAACCCTTACAGATTTATTTTGCATATATATCACACGTTAATGGTTTGACTCATCAAGCCACATTAATGTCACAAAGAGAACCCAGCATACAAAATGCAGTTTATAAATTATGATGTTATAAACAGAGATGCCAACATCTATTTCATCACCTCTCAGAAACATTGTTGATACTGCATTGTGATTATATATTTTTCTATTTGAAAGTTTTGAGTAACACATATTGACTGCTTATTTGTTTTAATTTAAATTTTGATTGATTCAATAAAATATATTGATAAATATGCAATAAGGTAGAGCAGTTTTATTGATAGAAATACCCATTACTACAAAGCTGAATTGAAACAAACAGCTGAATTGATTAAAAAAAAACAGTAAACGAAGATATGATGTCATTTTGAGAACATTTACTTAGCCGATTCACCGATGTGTCAAACAGCCACTGTGTAGCACCAACTATTGGGAAGGAAGCCTTACTCTGTGTCAGATCTTTATTTTATTTATTTATTTTTTTGCTTTAAGTATCAGTGGCTGGTATCCATATACTTCACAAGTATGCCATACCTCGAAATAAGGCTAGTATTGGCCCGTTACCGATGCCTGGCGTCGGTGCGCTCCCATCCCTAATAGTAGAAACTTATAGAGTTATATTAAGAATAGAACATAATAGCTCCAGAATACCTTGACAACTTCAATCGTGCCTCCATTGTCGCTCATTATGGAGCCAAGGTGGGACATCGACGACGTGTGCGTGTGTGAGTGCATGTTTCAAAGTGTGTATTGAGTGGAGCGGCCCCTGAGTCGGCCTAGCAGATATTGTTTTGTTCTGGGAAGTCGGCCAGCGCTGTCAACATTGGGGGTCCTAAGCGCAGAACATATTCCCTCCCAAAAAAGTGATCCATTTAAAAAGGTTCAAAATGTTCACGTTACAGTTTGGGGAGTTTTATTACTTCCCGGCAGATAAAAATTTTTTCCTCCCCCAAATCAACGCTGTGTCACTGTATTGAAAGAAACAATCAAGTTTGAAAAAAAAAAAAGAGTGATGAACAAATACAGTCAGTCAGCCTTTGTGACAAAAGAAAATTTTATACCAGAATCTACTCAAAGGCATGATGAAAAATGTGAAAAAAATGTCCAATTCATTATTTTTCTTGGAGAACATTAAACATTAATTTATGCGTTAACTGGCGTTCTGCAAAACTCTGAATGCAAAACGTGAATTTTATAACTTTTGTTTATTATTACTCTATAACAGCATTCATGCTGTATTGATCATGCAAAATGTTGTCAATTTTGTTAAGTGTAGCTTCAACCCATCATGACCGCTCACAATAATTCCGACAATAAATATGAGTGCATCCTGGATATACGATCATGTCTGTAAATGCAGCATTGGGGCAATTCTCATTTTCTTTGGGACTCTAAACACCAGCAAAATGGATTGCCAATGAAATGAACAAGATGTGCTTCAACTGCAGTTGTTCAGCTTTAACTTGAGGGTATTAAAATCCAATTCATGTGAAGTTATTACAATACTTTCTATATATGTGCCTTCCACTTTTTAAGGGACCAAAAATATTGGGACAATTGTCTGCGCAGCTATTCCATGGCCCGGTGGGGAGGCATGGATGCCTATGTAAATGCAATCAGTTCCCATATACAGTAATTATTGACCTGACCTGAATCCAACTGAGCAAGGATTTTACTAGCTGAAGATAAAAAAGGAAATTGCAGCAAGAACACCCAGAAACTGAAGACGCCTGTCAACGTATCACCAGAGGATGAAATCCACCACCAATGCGTTGCACACTGCAGGCTGTAACTGACTGCAGAGAATTATTAACTAAGTATTGAAAAGTGAAAATTTGATTTAGAATTGTGCCAATGTCAATCAAGCACCCCTTTAACGTCTGCAGTTAAAGCACATCTTGCTCATTACATTTCAGGACTACATATAACTGTTTTTACAAATAGCTTGCTGTAGCCTAAACTACTGTTGCTGCACAAAGATACACAATTAGCACACTCTGGGGAAAAAAAAACCCAGCGATGACAGAGAATCTCTTCCAGTTCTATCTTGTTGGAATTGGGACACTCAAACATGAATTTCATGCGCATGCACACACGCACACTCACTGTGAAAAACACAAGTACACACTTTTTACCCACAACCCGGTCCAGTTATCGACACACATGAAATCAATACTCGAGAGAGTGAGAGCGAATTAAAATATGTGTTGATCACTGAACTGCCTAACAGAGAGGAAGGCATTCCCTCACTTTCTGTAGATTATTGTCAAGTATGTCCCATGTTAATCAGATTCAGACAAGTCGACGTTTAAAATTCAGAATCATTTTCGAAGGTTGAATAATATGGATGAAATTCTGATATATTGCGTCGTTGTCTATAGATTATCACTGGCTGACATCGAAGTATGTGCTATTGTGCACTTGCTGACAAGCGAGACTATTTAACATGATGTGAATCTTAATGTTATAACACTGTATATCTGATTTCAACAACTGCTGCTTTGTGCCGCTTTTTTCATTTCTTTTTTTAGTCAGCCATTAGTCAAAAATAGGTGGAAGACGAGCGTTACTTTGTTTTAATAAACCACGTGCAGAAAAAAAGACAAAAATTCACCAACACATGCAGGGATGCAGGAAAACATTTGCCATCAAACTATATTCACGAGCAAAATTTCTGAATCTGAAACATTTATTCAGCACAATTTGTTGCTTGACTCTTCATTGTAATGTAGTAATAGGACACACCTGGGCAACAAAAGCAACTGCGTCTCATCAAGATACATTGAAACTGAGAATTAAATGCAGAAACAAAATTGTCAAAGAAAGTCGTAGAAGAAGAAACCCAGAGACTGTTCCCTGCACTCAAGCTCCCAACCGCGGGTAGCCGAAGGTTAAGTGAAGCTCTGTGCTGCTTACAGATCGCTATTAGCAGACCAACTAATAAATGTCTGGATTCTAGAGAGAAAAATCATACTGGCTTTAACTCAACCAGAACCGGAAATGAATTACCGTCTGTTACCGTTAAGTTCGAAAATACAGTTTCAACATGTTCTAGGCGAGATATTCACAAGAAATCGTACAGTTTACTTTCACTGATTAGAATTGTTTGTCTCTAATTACAGGCATGTTCAGCACCATTAGTGTGCAAGCAACTGCAGCTATGGTGATGAACAAATACAAGTCAAACACGTCAAGTGGCTACGAGAGACAAAAAGAGGACATGAGAGGATGGGTAGGACACGTGGTGAAACGCAAGCAGAGCACATGTTAGGGCAGACGGGCCCGGTTGAAGATTGCCTGTCAAATTCACGATTCGTGCCCACAAGTGTGGAAAATCCCTGCCTGGCTTCCAGCACCATCCTCCCACTGCATGACAACAATAATAAATATACATTCGAAAAAGTGATAATTTACCAAGCGGTGGTGTAGCAATACGCACCGTTCCCCGATTGTTTGGTGTGCTTGGAAGGGGAACTCCTTGGAAAAGTCAAGGAAAGAACAACCTCTTCCTTCCTCCCTTCCTTCCACTTGATGACTTTGATCAAGCTTGCAGCAGCAGCAGCATCAATTACTCAAACATAAATATGGTGAAAGAACTCTTTTACACATATTCAAGAGCACAACAAAACCACTATAGACTAGTGTTGTCACAATAGCAAAATGCTCACTTGTTTACTGGTTTTACGGTTTAAAGTGGTTTTATAATGTCAAGGCTTCGATATGCACTAATATTGTCACCGCAAATGACCTCTTCTTTTCCCTGTTGTGAAAGCGCTACATTAACAAAGATGTACTATTTGCATTTTTTTAAGGAACTTCGAAGCACAGAGCCAGTCACTTTTTTTTTCCTTCTCGGCGAGCAGAGAGGGGAAGGGTGAGCAGTTTTGCACAGAGGAGAAGGAGGAGAGGGAAGTTAGGTAAAAGAGACGCGCACTACGTTTATCTGCTGTCAATATTCGGCTTCCCGTGCTCATGAGGTGAATCAATTTGGATATTAAAACGCTTAAAATGTTAGTAACATTGTATATTAGGTATGTAGAATTTGTTTGTGGACACAAGAATCCATTAGTTTTGATTTTGAGGGTTTTTTTCAATTTAGTTTTGAAATGCTGAATTTTAAACTGAAATTTATATTTATGTTTAAAATTACCCCACTGAAAATATTTCTGGACAAGAAAATACAGTTTGCTGCTGTACCAAATGTGAATTTAATAAATCAAAACAGAAAAAAAAAAAATCCATTTCATAAAACATTTGCTTCAGGTTTCTGTGATTAACCTGCAAGTTGCTCCTCACATAAAGTCATTGATCTGCAAAATTACGCCATGAACCCAAAAAAAAAAAAAAGAAACAATTTTGAACCTTGGGCAGGAACTGTGAGACTAGTCATGATTGATAAAAAGACAAATTCACGACTGTACAGAGGACACCTGAATAATTCTCCATTTGGATTCAAGCGAAATTCTCTCAATGTGGCATAGCAAATTGGTACAGTCTCCACCCATTCACTTACTACCACATCCATTTCCAACCCGCCCTTCCATACACACCACAACAGGGAACTCCCTCTATTCATTTTTTTTCTCATTATGAATTATTCTATTGATAAATGCTGTCATTGTGAGCAGAGGAAGCCACCAACATACCAACCTACCCCAGCCCACAAGTATGTACGAACACAGGCAAGCATGCCTTGCCACTGCTTGCATGATCCTAAAATAACAGCGAGGTTAGGCCAACGCTGCCACTTCTGCAGGTGCAACTGCACTCAGGTTACATGAAAACAACATCACAATTACACACTTAAACCACAGTGGAAAACAATAAGCAATCCCAGCAAATACAGCCACGCAAATCCCGGTGCAAAAGACAAAGTTCCAATTCTGCTTTAAAGGATTGACTGGCATTGATGAAAAAAAGAAAACCATTTTGGGACATTTACGACCTTGGGAGTGACTTTTTTTTTTTTACAAAACACATCCAGTAACAATGTCAACAGTGATCCTGATGTGAGAAACATTCTTATTTCTTGCACAGGAGAGGAAAGATGAGAACCAATGATGATTCAGAATTCCAAACTAGGGGTGACTTAGGGTTCAAGTTTTCTTTTTTTCAGAGAAAAACGTTTTCTGGTAGAGAGCAAAAAAACTTACCTCACTGACAGTTTGGGCTGTCACTTCAGCCTTCGCTCGGCGCAGTTTTGATCGGGTCGGGGAGGCGAATTTGAAGGATCCCCGTCCCGATCAGCTGTAAGTGTGACGGCGCTGACGAAGGCTGAAGTGACAGCCGAAACTGTCAGCGAGGTTAAGAGGTTTTTTTTTTGCTATCCACCAGAAAAAAAAGTTTGTTTGAAAAAAAAAGAAATCTATTGAAAAAGAAGACAAGACGAACGCCATAACACGACAGGGGTGACTTTCACTGTAAACCTCCATTGATCAATGGGCATACGTTCTACACCATCACAAAAAGGGCAAAATCGCCAATATAGTAAGATCATATCATACACTCTTTTTAAATACAATAATAATAATAATAATATTGCCTTTATTAGTCCCACAATGGGGAAATTCGAGATTCGAACCCAGGCCTCCTGGGGAGACTGGGTCCTGAACGCGGCGCCTTAGACCACTCGGCCATCCTGGCAGCCGATATATATTTGTTGTAAACAAAATTAAAAAGCTGAATTGCAGCATCACATTATTGTACGCCTTTGAGGAGGTGCCTCGACGTGAGCGTGGCAAGTTGGAGGGATGCTTGTGTGTGAGTGTCGGGACGTGGCTCAGACCTAGAAGCTCACGCAGACTCGTCCACGTCACGCCGCCCCACTAGGCCCCGCCTCTGCTCTGCCACTTTCAAATCTCCTCTCTTTTGATATAGGAGGCTGTGTGCTTTGGGTCATTGTCCCGCTGAAAGATGAAGCATTACCCCCAGTGTGAGGTCAAGACCACTGTGCAGTAGGCTTTCACCCAGGACACCTATGTACATTGCAACATTCATCTGATGAGTTTCCTCGCTTCATTCCCCACAGCATGATGCTGCCACCGCCATGCTTGAGTGTAGGGAGGGTAGCAGCCAGGTGTTTCCTCCAAACATGACATCTGGCATTTGCCCCTAAGAGTTGAACTTTTGTGTGGAAGCTCAGAATATACTTAACACACGTCACCACCACAAGTAGTAAAAGTAGTAGTAGTAGTTTGCAGAGTTGGGCAATCCGTCAGGACTGACAGAAGAGCCCGCCTGTCTCGTGTTTGTTCGTGGGACTAAATACAAGCAGGGTTGTTTCCATTGACTATATAAGGAAACACTATCCATACACGTTTCATTACATTAGGTGGCCGTATGTGGCTGACTAACTGATGATCAACTGACTGCCGGAACAGTGAAATTTACCGACGGAAGCATGGTTGAAATAACACGACGGACTGACTAACTGATGATTAAAGTTTGCTTCGGCTTGAAATAATGACGGACTGACGATGTATCTGGCATACACGTCAGTACCAGGCATGTTCAAGGCTGTTGCAAACAAATGATTCCAAACGGAGACACAGAAGAGCAAATGTTATGCGACCTGAACGTGACACGGAAAAACACGAAAGCGAAGCCGAAAACTCCTGCTCGAAGAAGACATGAGCGAACTCTTTTTCACATTGTTTTACATTGACAAGAAATGAGCCTGGTGGAAGTATATAGGTGTCGATCATAGTGAACATGACCAGACATTATGGCCAGAAGCAACGATGAACTTTCTCATCTCTATGCCTTCAACCATGTCTCTCACAAGCATCCATTTTGTCCTATCTCTGGCTTTCTATACAAGACACCTCATTTTTATGTTCACATATATAGGTTATATATGATATTAAGAAAGAAGATGGGATTTTAGAAGTCAGAAATGCAAAGTTGGTTGCATCTCCCAGTTATCCTATCGGAACTAAGTCGGTTGGGGCTTCATGCCCCCGGCAGGGTCACCCATGCAAAACAGGTCCAAGGTGAGAAACCAGACAGTGTGGTTCACAGACACCTTATGATGGTTAAAAAGAGTGGACCAGGGTTTCCCTTGACTGGACGCGGGTCACCGGGGTCTGGAGGTGGGGCTTGATTGTGAGGACTACCGCGAAGGTCAACCTTCTTTCCACAGGATCTACTGCCATTTCACATCCTAAAAGAGGGAAAGAATTCCTGACTGGGTCATGCCTCTACCTACAATGATAAGTACTTGATTTATACACCATCGCATAGGCTAGAGCTCTGATATCTAGACCTTTGAACATGAATTGACAAAGCCTGCTTGGATGAAAGACAAAACATATTCTAAAGCAAACCAAGTCATCATCTTGGTATTGATTCAATGATTGGGATAAGAGTAAACGTGGATGAATGAGAATAACCACAGACCTCACAAATGCACAAACGTAGAAAGGTGAAGTGAAGACAATTCCTTGGGTTCACATTCAGCTTACTCTTTGGGTGGTAACATCAGAACATGGGTTGGAATGTCGGCTCGGACCACTGCAGCATGGCTTGTCTTTTAGAGAGCCAAAGGTTTTTGGGAAAGGAAATACCCCACCAGAAAGTTTCAGCTATCAAGGGAAAGACTTTCTCTGTGCCATGAAAGACAGAAGAGAAGCTTTTCCTTCCTTAATATCTTATACCTCAACTGTGCAAAGAGACAAGAATCCTACTCATATGTAATGAATATACTACAAACGAGCAAAACTTTTACAGTGCTTTCAAACACTGCTTTCAAATGAAACCACATTTACGTGTGCCGAGTGGACAGACGACAAAATCAGCAATTGATTGACAGATAATGATCAGCCCAAGGGAGAAACATGAAGGAAGAATTTCAGCTGACCCACACTATCCCACGATCCAAAAGCAACCTGGTTTAACCACAAGTGCAACCTCTGGCTGCCCAGCTGTTTGCTCCAGAGAACATACTTTACACACACGCAACTCGACACACACACATATACAGAGCAGAGCATTTTGGAATCAGAAGACTGTAGAGACTAAATTGAACAGATAGAAAAATAAGAATAAGTCAATGAGGAAGTGATAGGTTGAATCCGTCTTATTGATGTTCCTGAAGATTAATACATGAGCAGCCCATCTTTGTAACTCTGACCACAACTTGCCCAGCCCAGGTCGACTTTCACGTTTACCGCGTGGGAGCGGATATCAACACAGGTTCACAGAGACACATTCAAAGTCTTGCATATAAAATCTCTTCCACTCCAAAGATACCTTGCACTTCATTTACATATACCAAGAGCCAGATCCAGCAACTCACTTCCTGCCTGTATGAGATAGACGAAAAGTTGGTCCCAGACAAAGGTCCTGTATATTTTCACTGCTTTTTAAAAAGGAGTTTTGTAAAAGCATCATGGGAAACAACTTTAAGCATCATCTTGAGTCTTCCATACGAGAAGGGCAATAATACAGCCACTTTAATATTTAAGGCAACAATAAGAGCAAATTGCAAATACTGTTTACAGAACAGCCAACATGACTTAACAAGGTAAGATGTTAGGCTCCAATGTATCTTGGGCATACACTTTAACCACAATTTTTGCAATCCTGCTGACACCTGCACATCAGGCATCTCATATTTGATCCTGACAGCAGTTATCGACAGATTTGCACAAAGACATGAGAGCTCCCATTGTGTCTGTGGCAATCTCAAACAACAGTTACACTTGTAAGCAAACAGCATACCACAATGACACTCCTGGTGCTGTTCCAAAAGAAGCCCTGACAGACACTCAGCTCATCACGGGCATATCGAATTTGATGGTTTTGTGAGGGAGTGCAGCTCCTGCTTGTGCAACAGCAAGCCTGAGACATGTGCATTTGTTCAATACATTCCAGGTAAGTCCCAAGATTTAAAAAAATAAAATAAAATAAAATAATAATTATATATATATATATATATATATATATATATATATCCAAAATGCTTTAAAAAGGTTGGAATGATTAAATCCGCCTCCAATTACATTTGTTTTGAGTAACCCAAATATGATTAGCATTTTATTACTTTTGTTAATACTTCTATTATCATCACTACTATTATGAGTATAATAATAACTCCAGTTGCTATGATTATTATCATTATCATTATCATATTCATCATGCATTATTCAAGCCACTTATGCTCACGAGGGTCGCGGGCATGCTGAAGCCTATCCCAGCTGTCTACGGGCAGTAGGCGGGGGTACACTCTGAACCAGTTGCCAATCGTTGCTGTTATGAAATCACAATGTCCAAATGAAACTTATGACATCAACTGACACAGCTAGCATCTGTGCGTGCCCTGCGACTGGCTGCTGGCAACCAGTTCAGGAAGTAGTCTGTCTTTCGCCCAAAATCTGCTGGGATAAGCTCCAGCACACCTACCTCCTTCCTATCCCTCACCAGCCTTGTGGCAAGACCATAGAACAAGATCACGGATACAAGGAGCCGATATATGGGTGTCCAGCCTCACCCTTATCGATAGGTTAAGAAGCCCAGATGAGGTGGACGAGCATCTTTTTTGAATGCCTTGTGGTGAAGTGTTCCAGCCGAAAGGAGGCTGGAAGTGCTAATAATAGTGAATGAAAACTGTGTAATTGATTTATTTTCCTCTTTGGAAGATTTTAATGGCCGGTTCCATCCTTTCATGAACAAGCACAAGAGAGCATCACTTCAAATCATAACTCCCTACCACCTCAATCGTTAAAGTGGAACTGTAACAGAATGTACCAACCTCCAGAGGGTTTTGTCCTGAGAAGGCGTATTAGCACATTCCTCCATCATGTTCATAAATACTGCATGCGCCACAGCAGAATTGGAATTCACAGAAAAATTTATAAAGTACAGCTTTTGAGATGATTACAAATAACGTGTTCTAGAGTTAGCGGTGTTTTGTTTCAGTAACACAGATAGTAGTATTGTAATTGTGTTTGCTGTCTTTTAAAAAGAAATAAAAAAACATTTCCAGACTGGATTTGCTGAGCTCAGATCCCATGGGAGTCATCTACAATGGCTTAATGCTGCCATCTACATGTGAAACTTCATGTAAGCAGTTAATTTCAGTTCAGTCACTTGTTTTAAACTGTGGCTTGATTTTAGAAATGCTGATTTTGCCCAGTGACACAACGGATTCTCTACATTTGTTTACTAAAGCCTCCACACCAACCCACACTCCCGCATTAGAACATGTGCATCTCTGTCCAGCGCTGACACGTTTACTTGTCAACAGAAAGACAAGCAACTCCTGAATGGAGCAACAATTCTGGGCCACAAAGGGCAACCACAATACATTCTTTGACTCCCAATAGGGAAAGTGCAGATATGTTTCACTTGGCACAAAAGAGTCTATTCTTAAGCTAAAGTTCACTTTCAACGTCTGTAGGCAAGTCAGCCTGTCTTGTATTCTGCCCTAACCTTTTAACAACGGGCTCGGTCAGAGCGGCAAACCGGTCCACACACCATGCTTGCATGTCTTTTTAATCACCACCAATCCAGTTTCTATACCATTAATTGGGTCACAACGTATGTCACCTTGGAAACCACGTCTTGCCATTCTCACAATGTCGTGCCCCACGATGATATAAGTCACAAAGGAGAATGTATTGTTTAAAAAAAAACTACCATGTGTTAATACCATTATAAACAGGACTTTTTTTCCTACCTGTTTTGTTTGGTTAAGAATCAATGTATGTGTAACACATACAGAGGCACAAAACGTGTCACATTTCTTTGCTGTAATTTGTGGACTATTTGTGCTGCAGCTTCACAAGCCCTTTAATGACTTACATTTTCTATAAATCATCTGTCCACTATTTCCTGTCCTTGTCATCCCTGTTAACATAATAAAATAACTACCATACCGTTTATTTCAGCATAATTTTATCCAGAGGACACAAACAGACCATACAGGACTAAGATGGACTAAGGCATGTCGGTTTGCGACTAATTTGCATTACATACAAAAGAGGAAAATATTTACGGCAGGTCACAGGTTAGCTGGAGGTTATCACAGCAGACTTTGAGCAAAAAAGTGGCGCACACCCGGAACTGGTCGTCAGTCAATCACAAGGCACATTTTGACAAACAACCATTCACACTCACATTCGCTGCTGTGGGTAATTGAGAGTCTTCAATTAAGCTAACATGCATCTTTTAGGAATGCGGGAGGAAGCCAGAGTAACCGGAGAAAGCCCACTTAAGCCTGGCATGAAGGTTTTTGAGCGGCCAAGTCAAAGTCGTGACTTAAATCTAATTGAGACACTGTGGTATGACCTTAAATGGACATTTGGCGCTCTACAACCTTGCATTTTGACTGAGTTAAAACAATTCTGAGGAGGAGAGAGGGCTAAGGGTCCTTCACAGAAACACAAAAGACTCTTCAGCAGTTCCAGCAAATGTTTGATTTTAGTCCTTGCTCCCACGGGTGGCACAAACAGTTCATTTCAGGGTGCATTTAATTGCTACTCACTCAGGACCAGAAAGTAAATTTTTCAAAGGCTTAAATTTAGATATTAAAATTGTTTTGATGTGATGAATATGCAAAACAAAACTGACAGCTGCAAGAGGACGAATGCTTTTTCACAGTACTGTATAAGATAACTGTGGCTTTTATGAAGTATTTTATCTGAGTATTTCCAGCGCATTGTCGTGAAAATCAAAGAGCCGACTGAAGTCAATCCAGAGAGGAGACCTTTACGCCAAGCACTAACTATCACTCTACAACAAGCAGTAAGTGAAGCCCGCTGAATGAGCCTCAATGACAAACAAGCGTCAAAGGGGATTCCCTGAAATGCAGAGGAGAGTGATGCTGCTAGCAAGACACAGATGTCTGGGTGACTGATCTTTTCCTCTGTGGTGACACACTCCAGTGCGACAAAGAGAAATCCCGTATGCTACTTATATTGTCAGTTAAACAGCACACTCGGTTGTTCAAAGGGTTAAGTGTTACCAGTGCCTTGTTGTTCGTATGAAAACAAATATTTACGAGTTGAACAGGGAAATTCAGTCGTGCATGCGTGTGTGTTTTATTTCCAAGATGATCTTTGACGGAGCGAGAGAGGGTTGGAGGACAGCCTGAGCACAAAACGATGCGGTGGAAGTCATCATGCTGCCAGTCATTGGGAAGAGTGATGAATTTTCCCATTTAGCTCCGTCTGCCTGTGCCCAACCGCTGGTTTATTAACCAATTGATAAACAGCAACATCTAAGTCCTTCCCAGAAATTGCTTCTTGATATTGTATTTCTTGCTGTACCCAAATTTACCATAAATGCGTGGTCGCAAATGGCCACATTGCATTTCACCAGGCCATAAAGATGACAACAATTACCAACACAAGTGTTCATATGAGCTACCAGAAACAAGAGATGAGATGATGCTACCTTGACATGACTCTGAGCACCCAGGTTGTAGATTTCCGTAGGTTTGACTTCGTTAATGATCTTTACCAGACATGTGCTGTCAGTCAGGTCACCATAGTGTAGCTTCATATCTGACAAAAAAAGTAAAATATGGACATTAAAGCATATATAATACATGAATGTGTGTGTAAATCTTTCACTATCCAAGGAAACTTTACTTGAATTGTTTTAACACGGTGAGATGAGAGGGTTTTAAAGCATGAACTGCCAATTTATGGTAATACCACAGCATCTTAATTACATGCATTCTGGACTTTGACTTGGTGACTTCTAAACCATTGTGTTTTTTTATTTTTATTTTTTTTCCCCCATTCAGATATGGATCAAGTCGCTAGACTTTGCTGGACCGATCGCCACCATCCTTAGCGGAGGCATACAAGCAGCAGTGAAACAATGACATGGCGATAAGGAACAAGAGCAGCAACGCAAAGTGACGCTTAATCGCCAGATTACTACATCCATTAATATGCGAACAATTAAAATCTATTTCAACCTAACTCAGTTGAAATGATTAATCTTCTTTTCTAAAGGTTAAATGCCGCCTTGGGTTAAATAAGTCACAAATACACCTGCAATCAACACAGGTGTATAGACATTTTATAACTGCCTTGTGGTTGCTTTATTTGCGGTGTCACTTACTGCCTTCAGTATGTGTCTGTGGATTCTGGTAAAGATGTTCAATGCGTCCAGTGTTGAAGGAACTGGAGCGTCTTAAAATACCATGAACCTGAGGAAATAGAAGATATGATGAAGACAGAAGTTCATGGGAGGGAGCAGCTCAAAAGAGAAATTGATGGAAATCTATTAAAATGGTCATGAAAAAAAATAATGTTTTGTATTTGGATACAAGTGGAGTTAAATAAGTCATTTAAAGCATTATCGACTGCATAAAATGTTTTCGTGGAGTCGTACAATGTGTACGCTCAAATCAATGTCTGCAGAAAAGAAAAAAAACCGACTTTGATGTCTGTGAAGCATAATAGAAACCTCACAAATTAATATATGTAGCGTCATAGCAGCCACATAGACTTGTTTACTAGTTTACCAGATCACATCAAATATTGACCCATCACTCGACGATCGCCACACAAAAAAGGAAAACCGGAATAAGATAGCCACCCTCACTCAGAGCCTGGCTTTCTTTCTTACCTCATATCCTTTGGACAGCAGAAACTCTGCCAGATATGACCCATCCTATAAATGACAAGATAAGATGACAAATTGCAATCAATAGACTCATTCACACACTTAATGCCCGTTGTTGATACTTTGTCGTATATCATTGATTCATTTTATTCAATTCATGGTATTTATTTTTCATTTTGTTTGCAGTTATTTAAATAGTGCTGTTTGCTATTGTAACACATGAATTGCCAATTCCATTTATTTATAAAGCACATTTATAAAACACTGCGAGAACCCCAGCGAGAACAATTGTACACTAAATCCTTACTCATTACAGATTCAAGCAGCCCAATCCTGATTTAAGCCTAAAATATTACATCAGTATACAGTAGTTACTTTTACATTATTTTGATTGTTACAAGGTCTATGTAGTATAAAATCTAAGTGAATAAAGTATTTCATGAATTTGAAGGGCCATACCGGCCCTGGCAGAGCCACCACAACATTGGCCTATGAGGGCCATCATGCAAAAAGGCTTCATTCTTACATTAGGCCTGTGGATATGAGCGCTGAAAAACATGCAATCCTCCCTTGAACAAAGTTGGAATGCCACCATCCTGAAAACGTCAACTACACTCCAGAGACCTTCCAGACCCGCACAGGATCAATGGTATTCAATGTGCGTATTCATGTGTGAAAGAGTGAACCCTGTCTCGTTCCCGTCATCCATTTAACTCATCGTCTTTTTTCCATCCTCAGACTTTCCAACCGCACATTCTGCGACACTGGGGAACATTCGGAGCCAGTCATGGCATTTATCCCTCAATCCCACTCACATATGTGCACGTATACAAACACACTCTTGCACGTGCCAGACCTGGACAGGAAGTCCCGGTCTGGCAAGTCACACTAGGCAGAAGGCCAGTAGATGGAGAGAAAGGTAGAATGACTCCCTGGGCGGCTTCTTACGCTCACCAACAGTCATGACACCAATAGCTGCTGCGTCTTCACTACATTATGGCCAAGTCCTCCAAGGAATTGAACGAGAAACTTCATCTCTTGGTTTAGTTTATGGTGAACTGCTTTAAAACTGTAGAGTACTTTTTTTTATTTGCAACGGATTACAAAATGTATTCTCAAACCACAGATGCTGAGCATTTTCTATTTCTTCCTGCTACTCTTGCTCTTCATACGCTACAACACAGGTGTCAATCTCTGGTTGTTGAGGGCTTCTTTCCTGCATGATTTATATTTTTCTCTCCACCAACACATGTGATTCATATGATCAGCGCATAAGCAAGCTTTGCAGGAGAATCATAACGATCCTGATCCCTGAAGACCAGAGTTTGACACCTGTGCCAAACAAACATTTGCAACGTGAACACTCTGTACAAGGCTGGAAGTGATTGTTAAAAAATTTTGCTGTAAATAGCAGATAAGCAAAAGGGTCCAGGTAGCCCCCTTAGATCGTCGTAGCATTCAGAGCTCCAGCTGGTGTCATGTTTTCCTCCCGCTGTGCCAGGGTCAAAGCGTTCCATGCCAGACCAATATGGAAAAAAAACGCCTGAAGAGCTGCAGCCCTGTTTAAAAACAAGAAGCTCCTTTAAGCCGCATTAGCCCATAAACCCTGGCCTCACCTCACAGTTTCCTGTTATGGAGAGTTGACTATTGGGTTGGACACACAAATACGCATGAGCGATTCCAGGCTCACCTGCCACGGTGAAACAAACAACCAAATCTACCCGTAGTCATTGTAATCCTTGACACCGTTTTAATTCTTTATTTTACTGTTACGAGATTCAAAATAATTATTTTTCTTTGCAGTGCCGTTTAACGAATCAATGACGTCACTGGAGGTGCAACAACATAATTTTGAAGAGCATTTTTTGCAGGTTAATTCCAGGGACCTTAAGCAAGGGTTTTATGAAACACTGAAATATTCAACACTATAAAAAAATTAACAATTGCTTTTCTTTTTGAAAAATCGACTGTTTTTATTTTTTAAGTTCACATGTGTGTATTGCACAAAACAGTATTTTCTTGTCTAGAAACATTTTTGCTGGGCAATTTCCACCCAAAATAAACGTAAGTTTAAACTTAGTATTTCTGAATAGGTTGTGTGGTCTAACGATAAATTAATTTAAAAAAAAATTAAAAACAAAAAACGAAGAAAGAAATACCATAAATAAAAAGCTAAGATCAACTGTTATATAATTTGGAGAACATTTAATGTACAGACCTCAAAAATAAAAATTCAGGAATCTATTGTGAAAACAAACAAATAGCATTACTGCTATTATAAATACTTAGAGTACATATTTATATGCTCTTAAGATTATAGGCCACTCCTCCTTCCTGATATATACCGTATCAGAACTTGATTAAATTCCGGATTCCCGTTCTGTATAGAGATTAGGATTTTCTCACCAGAGTCCAGACACTTCCTAATTGGTCTGCTATTTTGCTGTTTAAAGATTTTTTTTCCACTTTGACGCGGTGTCAGCCAGACTTCTGTGAAAACTGGACTCGGTGATCCAAGCACTTCCTTCTAATGTCAAACGGTTATGTGACAATCTCAGATTAGCTCTTTAAATTCCATCCAGATAAAGTCAGTGTTTAAAAAGTGCAATCCATGTATCTACTATCAATCTATTGTTTCAGTAAACATGAAAGTTGAAGTGATAAAGCCACAGATTTGTTTTCATTGTTGTTTGAATAATTGTTGTAAACGTGCCATTGTGAATGCTTACCGTACATGGAAAGAGGACTTTGAAGAAAATAATTGCATACTTTATTAAATACTAATCAAATTATTTTTCAAAATTGCTCATGCCTAATAGATGAGACAGACAGACATTATAGATAGACAGACCACGTGTCAAAACGTCACCCAACAACAACATAACATACATGAATCTCTAGTTTTAAAACAAAAACAAAAAAGAAAAAGCAAAGGTGACATGAGCGTTTGGATACATCAGTATACAACACTGGAAGTTTGGTACCCCCTGCTGGTAAATGAATAAACTCATAACGAGAGGCAACATCACTCAGGGAATTTTGTGACTGATCTGTAATGATAATTTTAGCAAGGAAATTGTGCAGTGGACATACATACCCAATCAAGATGTGAAGATGACATACAGTACAAAGTTTGACAACGTACCTCGGTAAAAAAAACAATAAAAATAATAATACATGTGTTTATCTCAGTAAAAATCTTTTAAAAATAAAAATGTGCACACTGTCAGCCATAAAAAGAGAAAGGGTCATCATTATCTAAACTCAATACACACAAACCACGGTGCAAATGAATAAAATCAAGTGTGCATGGTACAAAGGAAGCTCTTCATTCTGCTTGACTCATCTCACTAAAATCATACGTTCGAAACACCCTTGTTTTGATTGACGGCGTGAAAAGGCAAAAACGTTTCCATAAAACTTCGTAAACGAGTGGCACCCGAGCCAAAGTCAAGTCTGTATAAAAGGTGGATACCAATGTTGATATGAAAATGTATTTTCAACATTTGAGCTCCCATGCCACCAATAAGGTGCTCATCTTATAGAATCACCATCTGTTTGTTCAGAATTCTGGCCAATCAGTACCCTGCTTCTATACCAATGGACTAACAAAAATTAAGCAACTCTGCTCCCCAAGACGAGTTTAAGACTGGCCAGACATGACATCCACGTCCATGTCTGATAAGTGTGTTATGTGGTAAAGTCTTTTCGTATTCTTCAGAAGTAGTGATGGGTGGGTGGCAGACTCCCGGTCTGTCATTTTCTACCTAAACCACAAGGTTTTTGCAATCCTAACCTGACTTTAAAGTTGGCCAGATTAACGATTAAGAGTCAATTTAATTTAAATTGGGTTTAAATGGGGCTTGATTGTGTTCATTTCGCCATCGTTTTTCAAAGACTATTGTATTGTAGGACACTCTGAAGACGTTCATGTTGACACAATAACTGCTTTAATTGTTCGCAAACATTATTCATCTTTCTATCGCTAGCTACAGACGCAGTTACATTTTCGTACAGATTTAACATTGCCAAACTAATGTCAGACATTTGGTTGAGGAATCAGCCTTGAAGGAGCCATCAACAGCTGTTATGAGGGACAGAGGAGTTGTGCACATGGATTCTTAGTTTTATGACTATTATTTCTGGCACTTGTTAGCCTACATTCTCTGTTGCAAACAGCGAATGCATCAAGGGACTTCATTGAATGCCAACAAACGTAGAACAACAAGGCCTTGGAGGATCGCATGGCGGTCGACCGTACCAATAGAACCGAAGAACGAAGTGTGAACCTAAAGGCAAAGGTAGTAAAGCATAACTGCAAGGATGAACCTGTCCTCTTCATAACCCCGATCATAAAATATTACAATCGGCCACAAGCCCCCCTCCAAGTTCTGCAGTGCTGACTTGGCACTCAGGTGGTCTCTCGTAACTCACACCCAGTCACCCCATTATTTCACGCTGACAGCTGAGTCAAAGGTATTCCGACAAAGCAGCATGCCACCTTCAAATTTATGAGCAATAGTTAGTCAAGCAATTTATGACCAATGTGACCTCAAGCCCAGCAAGTAACTTCTTCAGATGGTCTATCCAGACGCATGCCTGTCTCCTGCATATAGTCGCTGTACAATAATATTATCACGTCTGGATGAATACAAGATAGTTCATTGTTTCATTCAATTCGCTGTTTGTCAGATGTGGAAAGTATTTTCAGAGACCTCCAGTAGTTATCTCCAAGGGGCTGCATGAAAGTACCATTAAAAAGCCTCAGTCACTTGCATTAAAGAAGCTGTCCATATATATACACACACACACACATATACATATATATATATATATATATATATATATATATATATACATACATATATATATATATATACATACATACATATATATATATATACATACATACATATATATATATATATACATACATACATATATATATATATATATATATATATATATATATATATATATATATATATACACACATATATATACATATATATATACATATATATATATATATATATACACACATATATATACATATATATATACATATATATATACATATATATATATATATATTTATATATATATACATACATACATATACATACCTATATACATACATATTAGAATTAGAATTAGAATTAGAAATCCCTTTATTGTCATTGTACTCAAGTGTGCAACGAGATTAGAGGGCTCCCCTCTCCAGTGCAATATATAATGAAAAATTGTACCAGTGAGTAATCATTACAAACTTGTAAAGTCTCTGGCGCTACCTGCTGATTCAGGAGGGTAAACACTCTCAAAACACAACTCTCTTTTGTCAGTCTCATTTGAAGGGATGTGTGCCATCTTAAAGGGATAAATGAATTAGAAAACGTCGCACATCACTCAGGTTCATTCAACTGTACACACTCACACACATTCACACACTTCTCTTCTGTCAATAACAGTTTTTATAGAATAAAATTGTTTCTTGGTCTACAGTAAAAAATATTAATTAGTATTTGGTGCCACCTAGTGCATTATTCAGTCCCCTATGAACGGATTCTTAACGTGATCCTGTTCTCTCCGTAGAAGGAACTTAATGCCTGATTGTTTAGTTCAGACTTTCCTTTGGTGCAACTCCTCAGGTGCGCGTAGTTTGGCTCAAATTTGCCCTAAAATATAAATTTTCAATCACATGGTAAACTTTATTAACAACCTAACCACCTCGCTTGAAAAAAATGCTTTATGGGGAGAACTTTGATGATTGTCTGTAAAATGTATGAAAATCATGGAATTGCGAGCACACATTTGGAGGACAGGGCTTAATGTAAAAGTTGATCTCAGTAAAACCAATATTTAAGATTTTCATTTGACTATAGGGTTTGTGGTAGCTACCTGCCCGGTGATGCCGGTTATGAGAGCCACTTTCCTCTCCGCCTTGATGTCTCCCATCCCACCGACGCAGATGGCTGCAGGTTCGGAACACTCAGACATCATTTGTACCACCAAACCAACCGTCAAGTTTGGACTGCACTGGTTTAAATCAAAACTCTACGCAGCATACGACATCTGTAGGAAATTGACGTGGAGAATCCAAACAATACGTAGCAGGAACATGCTGCGAACGAGCCAATGGCAAGAGAGCAAAAAAGAATGTGACCATAAAGAAGGGCGAGTGTTTTTCAACGCTAAGGCTTCTAGGAACAGCGACATCTGCAGGAGGGAGGTAAACCTACACACGAGTGTTTGTTTTTTGTTTTTCATTAAATCGAAGTTTTGGTCCATTTTCTTCGACATTTCAAACATGTAACGTTCGTAATACTATATACTCAATACGTGCTTTGCTTTGTTTTAAAGGAAACATATTGTGGAAGATATACCTTTTAATTGCATGGGAAAACTCCATCACATCCATGAACTGGGAAATTATTACAAAACCTTTATATTTTGTTTACCATTTATTTGTGAACATGTGTGTCTTAGAAAGCATAATTGGATGTACACAAACACAAAGTTTGTCCAGCGACACATCATTATGGCTCACAAGTTTGTAGTTGTCAAATGTAAAAATTATTTTAATTTAAATAAATATACAATACCTGCATGTGCAGTGTTGTGAAAAATAGTTGCCCTCTTTTCAAGTATTTTTATTGTTATTATAACACTCTAGCGTGGGTGGAGGGGTGATTTTTTTTTCTCAGTCTATGAGCAGGTTTTATTGACACGGCAGTTTCATACTGTACTTGTATTTTTAAAGTATAAACTTACTTTTATATATATGGCTTGAGCATCATGTGATTTACAGCCAAGCAGGTGCCAGATTTGGTTTCACTGCAAAGGAGTCCAGTGGAGAGACTGTGTGCCTTTTCATATCTTCTCTTGATCTATGGGCTGGTGACATCTCTCGGGATTTATCTGCAATGCCACCCGAGATAACACTCAAATATTATTTTACTAATGTTACATTGATGCACGTGTACTATAAACTGACCTTTTTTTTCTGCACTCATTTTGGGCTGCTCAGTGGGAGGTAAAGCCATACAGATAAATATGGCGTGTTTGATTCATCTTTTCTTTTTTCATTTTTTATACTTTGTCTTCAATATCATTTTATCGGGTTTGCAAGATCATTTGGGTTGGAAATGAGCAAAATATTTGTTGTTACAGCTCCTGCTGTTGTGAAATGCGTTATATAAATAAAGTTGTATTGTATAGTATTGTTGCTCCTAAATGGGGTTTTGTCGCAGTTCTTAGATTGAAAATGCACTTTCCACTGACTGGCGTTTTCCCCGAATGAGTTTGTGGGTGACTTGTGTCCCTTCATCATGTTGGCTCGATTGCACTTTCGTGGGACGTTATCTGAACTGTGTGCAGTGATAGTGCACCCAGCGGCGGCCATGTTAGGGCAACAGCCTGGACTCACTTAAGGACAAATTTTTCCACCTCCAACTTAGACGCACCTGTCATTATAATGCAGGTTTATCGCCACTTGAAAAAACAAACAATACTTCAATTTTCCAAGAATGTTTCTTTTTCCAAATGTTTGCTGTTAATTATTGCAGTACAGTTTTTTGTACACCTTTGGGTACTTTTCACCACTCTTTGCCTTTGAACCTTTTTTTTCTAGTTCTTTATCCCAAAGAATGTGATGTTATTGTAAATTATTTTCACCCCAGGTTTTGTTAGTATCTATATTTGTGTATCGATACGCAATACTACACACCATGTACTTTATTTGTGCTTTATTTACACATATTCTATATTAATTCATATCATTACACAAAACAATTGTTATAACATGAAATAACCAATTATTATTCAAAATTACAAAGCTTTTCAGTTCAAAATGGAACTGCAAACAATTGTGACAAACAGTCCCTCACATAAAGATGCAATGGTCAAGAATCTGAACAAGCCAAGCAAAACTGATGAAAACAGACGAGACAGCATATGACCAAGGAGTTGGGATTTGCACCACAATAAGAAACGTCCTAAGCATGAGTCAAAAATAATAATAATCAAGAACAAGAATGAGGGTCGTCCACTGACTTTCTCTACCATTTGTCTTAACAAGACTGTGACGATTCTGCACAACTGAATCCAGGGTACAACCTTGACTCGGACATTACGTTGTCTCACCATTCTACCAACTCTCATTAAATGTGCAGAAATGAGAGAAATCATGCACTTCAAGTACAGTCTGGTGTTACACCAGTAAAGAAATCAACACCAAAATCAACAGCAGTCATTAACATGAAACATTCAATAGGTAGTATTGTGTAGTAGTTGTTAGGCCTTCATGGAAGGTGGGGGGGGGCGGGGTCTACCTACTCCAGACTGTCAAAGCAAAGGGCAGCCAGCGGCATGAAAGCAAATAAGCAAGAAAAGTACCATACGTGTGTGCTGAGCATGACAGGTAGCAGTAGCATGCTAATTATTGACATATTTCAATTTCTGTGCAATACACGTGTAATATACAAAATTACAGAAATATATGTGTTTTATGTCGTTCACAAAATACAATTTTTCATAAGACTTGTACATAAAAGAAAATAAGGTGTATTCTCCAAAATATAATAAGTTGTTTGCTAAAGGTTTGAAAAAACAAAAAGTGCCATGCATGCAAGAAACCAGTAAAACATTTTTCCATTTAACGTGGTGGAATATAAAACAATCAATCATCATCCGCCCTCTTTCAATTTGTTGCTATCGTTAAAATTTGACACAATGTAATACACGTATGACCCTCCAGCACAAAAGCAAATCGGAAGTTGAGCGGTCATGTTTTGAACTGGAGCCCGAAAAGCGTTGACTGTGTGAAATTGATTCATTTTTATATAGTGACTCAAACACCAGTCAAATGAATAAATATCAGTCCCCAGTTGGAATAGATGCAATTCCATTTTGAATGACGTCATTACACTCATGAACCAACAAGAGACCGTAGCGCAATCTCTCATGGATTAAACAAAACATCTTTGTTGCCAGGCGAATGCTGAAAGGCCGCTTCAGAATTATTTTCGTGAAAATGAAATGAAAAAGTGAATTTTATCAAATTTACAATTTGGATCGGTCTATAAAAAAAATTTAGATTATAAAGTCACATTAAGGCAAATAAGTGGTTTTGGCTTATTTATTTCTGGAAAGTTCTTATAGATGTTGCTAAGGCATTATCATGCTTTTCTCACAATGTAGACATCATTGGAAAGCATTTTAAACACCAAAAGCGATGGGTTGTGCGCTGGAGGATCACAGATATGCCGAGGCTTGTCATCACACATCAAAGATTTTGATTTAGCTTTATATTCCACAGGACAGTCAGCAATTTGTATCGCCAATGATAAAAGTGTCCCGTGCCTCCTTCTAGCCTCAATAAACTCGACTACAAATCAGAGGTACGAGCAGCTGCTCCAAGCTAATGCGGGGATGCTTGTCAGAGAGTAGATATTCAGTAGGCATAAAGTTACAGCAGCATTGGTCCAGTGTTGGGCCCCGGGTCCTACATTGTCGAAAGGCATGCTGGCGGCCTTACAGAGGTTCTGGAAATGAAAATAACATCTCAGTTAGTAATGAGAAGGTACCTTAAAAAAGGAATGGCAACATAGAAATACCTTTACTATTTCAGTTTTGGTGGCGTGCAGGCCAGGATATGATCTCACCTGTCTAGCACTCAGGAGAGGGCGGTCGTGTGGAGTGACACTTGTTTCTCTGGAATCAGATGCTTTCAATTAGAATACGGGAGCATACAATTGAAGGCATGCACTGTACAGTATACAGTATGTGTGTCTTTACAGTAGCAGTGGTTGCCTGCACCCATGCAACTCCAGTATTAGTTGCTGAGGGGACAATGCGACCAATCAAATATCAATTGGCCAAGATTTTATTTCATTATCATTACTTGATTGTATATTTTGGCATATTTTAGGAATCTGGCACCCCACAAAACAAAGCCAGCAAAAATGTTGCTGCTTATGCTGCATTCACATGTTGACGATAGAAGAAGTGCCCTACCGCTGACGGTGGTGGAATTACTATTAACCGCAGTAGCAGACGGCAGAAAATAAAGTAGACGCTGAACCGTTGCAACTGCCGTGATATAAACTCAGCTGCTCTGTCCATGCTTTGTGTCTGCTTTTCCGAAATAAAAATACCCCAAAATACTTCGTGTTAAATGTTCAAATTTGAGACTGAATACAATTATAAAGATGTCCTAAAACCTTTTTCCACCACTGTACCTGATGAGTATCATCAGATCCAGTGTGTAATCAGTAACTTGTGTATTTATAAAAATAAAGTTTGAAATCAAAAGATATTTAAAGGAGGACAAGATCCAAGATGGCCCATTTTTCTTATTATTTATTCAGTTTGGAGAAATTAGGAAATAAGTGACAACTTGAAAAACGCCTGCATTCAGCGAGTAATTTGGCCACGCCCCCCTCCGCTCTCCCCATGGTGATGCAGAGTTAGTAAAGGGACGGATTACAAACTCTCCATTGGAAATGTTTGTACTTTCATTGCTTATAACGTCCAAAAACTGTGATCTATTGGCACCAAAATATATTTTTCCTCTTATGTTGTGTATCTGCATACCCTTCAGAAAGTAGGCAGTTGCGCCCGTGCTTACCTTCACATGTAACTTATAGTGCAGACTTTGGTCTGCCAACCAGTCATGTCTGAGAGCTTCTGTAGCACTCATCCGCCAGCTTTTGCTCTTGACTAGCAATCGTGTGATAAAGTCTTTGGCCTCTCCAGAAACATCCGTGAACTCTTCTTCCTCAAAGTTCCACTGACAGGCCAGAATGTTGTTTAGAGTCTCGTTGTCATCATCCCCAAGGAAAGGAGATAAGCCACTAAGTCTGAATAAAAAAGGGAGAAAAACGAAAACAATCGACAATTAGGCATGGAAGACCGAGCTGTGTTCAGAAAAGGAGGCAGAGAAAAACTTACAGCATATAAGTGATAACGCCGAGGCTCCACATGTCTGTAGGGAAAGAAACAAACTCATAGTTGATGACTTCAGGAGCCAAAAATTCAGGGGTTCCAAAGTTGACTTTCAGCTTCTCTCGAGGTTTATACCTGTTGGAGACACACATTGTAATAAAATAAATAGAAAAATAAATAAATATGACAAATCATTCTAAAAAGATTTTACCTCCGAGCTAGACCAAAATCAATTATTTTTATCTTGTTTGTCGCTCTGCTGACACAAAGAATGTTCTCAGGCTGAAAAGGAAGAAAAAGGAGAGGAAACATGAACTCTGTGGAGTCAAAATGATTCTGGACCAAAACAAATGAAAGAAAGAAAGAAAGCTGAAATGTATTTAAAATTACCAAGAGGCGAAAAATCTGTCGCATATTTAACTAACGGCAATCATTTGGGTAGTGGTGCAAATTTTGGCAGTAACCCACCAAACCATTTCACCTTTTTGTTTAACGTGGTAAAAAAAAAAAATCTGCGATTTTTGGGAGATGGAAGGAATCAGTAGATTTTTTTGCTTGTGCCTTCTAATCATGGATAGTCATCATGCAATAATTTTTAATGCATTCTCTTGGGTAAGTTTACCATTTGCAGTCTCATTAAAAAAAAACAAAAAAAAAAACCAACAACGAAATATCGGCGGAGTGACAAATAAAACCCCATGTGAAAATGAGCTTGTTGCGAAAGAACATAAACAGCTTCATAGCCCCCCTATAAAATAGTAAAAGATTCGAACAAGTTACCTTGAGGTCGAGATGTAGTATGTACATTCTGTGCATATACTGCAGTCCCTCGCAGATTTGCCGTATAAACAGCACCGTGTCAAACTCGGTCAGGTTGCAGTTCTCGTCAATGATGCGGTCAAACAGCTCACCCCCCTCAACACTAAGACACACACAGAGAAGAACAAGCAGTGTACGCATGCATGCGACAACACGTGAGGAATATTCCAAAGCAGTGACTTACTACTCCATGACCAGGATGATGTCATGACGAGACTCAAAGGCCGCGTAAAGCTGGATGAGGTTGCAGTGATTGAGCTGGTTCATCACCTGGATCTCGTTCCTCACCACATCCTGACGGACAGAAAATTGGCCTATAAGGTCACTACTTGGGTATGTCAACAAGCACATGTGGGACAGTCGGCGGGGAAAGGAAAAAAAAGCATTCAGAGACCGAGATCAATTGTTTGTCACTTGATTAATATGTAGCGTATAATCGGCATAGCGCACCTTTTCCTTCTGGCTTCTGGCTTTGATGATCTTGGCAGCCAATATTAGGCCAGATGAGTTCTCGATACACTTGTGGACCTGGCCAAAGCGCCCCCTGGTGAAAGAAAGGATACCGTTATATACTGGATACAAAGCACATACAAGTCGGTGTCCTTCCTTGGATATGACTACAATGACCACAACACTTTTCTAAATGTGGTGTGCCAGAAAAAAAACCCAGCAGAGATCCACATACAGCTTTTTCATCCGAATCTTCAAATCAAATATTTCACTCATCAAACGTTTCTAAACAAAACTCTTATGTGAAATACTCTTTCCTCAGGGCAGTAAACACGCAGGCCATATCATCTAAAAATAAAGTCACTGTTGTGATATACTCCGAATGTCATTTGTATCAGTAATTTGAGAAATGTGCCTTTGCATTAAACTAATCTCCAGTTTGAAAGAGAGGAATTAGCACTCGTCCGTTACATCACTGAGCCCGTTTTGGAACTGCAAACCGAGTGCACAGTCATGTGAGCATTATGGGCCAATTTCAAAGAATGAATGAACAGAAGTGTTTTGGGTTTCATCCCAACATGAAAATAAACTCAGAGAAACAATTATTCGGACGTATGGCATAGCTCACCCTCCCAGGACCTCGTCTCTGTTGATGGAGTAGTAGGCAGCTATTTGATGAGGCTTTGGAGTCACGATGCGATGATCAAATGGTGCTGATGGTGGAGGACTGGAGTCTTAGATGAGAAAAACAATGTTGGATGGATTCATGAAGACAAAGTATGAGGAACGTAAATTAGATGGCGCAATGCAATGTTGCGATTCTGTTGCTACTTTCCTAATCTCGAATATTGGATTTTACGCATCTCAAGTGGATTGAGATGAAAGATCCAACTGTTGTCCGCGTCATCTACAAAGCATAGCGATATCACGCCTCACCTATTAAGAACTCCTTCACATCAGACTGCATGTTGTTCATATTTTCCTCTCCGGCCTCCGTGTGGACGGCATCCGAGTCGGTGTGTTGTGTCTTTTCTGCCTCCAACGCAACTCCGTCAGCATTTTGCTCTGGACCGCCTTCCACTCGACTCTTTTTCAGATCATCCTCCACCAGTTCTTCTTCAGTGACGCGACGTTTGCTGCAGGCGCCCGCGTCGCCGACTTCGTCGGAGCTGCAAACACAGGCCGGAATAAATTCATATTCATTATTCGTGGAAGATGTGATAACGGCAGAAATAATCATATCGATGAATACCTCTCTTGGTTTATGATAGGAGTCTTGGAAGAAATGTCCGTTTCTGATTTATTCCTGTGCTTGCCTTCATCTTGCTCATCACCAGTCTTCTCTGGATCAAAATCTGATGAATGGATCTCTAATTCCACCTCTTCCTCAGGGCCCGATTCGTCAAATACATCCTCGCTCTCCTTATCGGAGTCATTCAGAATCAACGTGGGCGATTCAAGATGTCTTCCATTTGCCCTGTCCTCGGCCTTCTCTTTTTCATGCGAATGGTCAATATTCTTTTGATTGAGTTTTACGACCTGCTCCGGCAGCTCCGACCCAGTCAGTGAGTCTTGAATGGGGGCAAAGAAAATTAAATAACATTTTAGAGAAAATTTGGTATCATTTTCCGCTTTATAGGCAAGTTTTGTTTTTATCATTTTTTTGGAATGTGTCAAATATTATAGAATTATTGAATGATATGACACGTACTATTACTACCATCAATAATATTAATAATAATCATAAGACTTATTTTTTTGAAGCACTTAAAAAAAACCCATCACTGTTGCAATCAACGACGTGACGAGGATGTCTCAAAATGCTGGTGTAGTGATTTACAAGCCTACCTGAAGTTTCAAGGGACCTCCTCTTCTTCTGGGATTTGAGGCTCTTCAGGTTCAGATTGCCTTTATCTTTGTCATCTTTTCCCTTTTGGAAGACACAAACAACAATTCAGCACGAGTGATCGCATCTTGAATCTTTGACATGAAACCGACTGACCAAATTGTAAAGCAATCAAACATTGTACAAATTCTCTTTTAGACAAAAGTCAAAATGGGCAATAGATAAAGGTTTTGCTGCTCCAAACGCTCATCTGCATGCACGTTTACTCTACTAAGGAGGTCACATATCATACCATCAGAAATCAACAACCAGCATATGCGAATCGTGTCCCTTTTTTTTAAAAACTTGATTGGTTGCAAAAGTTCTGCTTTTCTATGACGCTGGTATGCTGCGTACATCAGGAAATATACCATATCGGGTTAACAAGCACTGATAACGTTTGCCTGCTGCTCCTTCACTTCCTGAAGTTGTCTGGAGTAGATATGGCCTTTAACATTGACTGCAACAATGTTGGGCTATTCGTGAACAACAGCCATGCGCAGTTTCAGTCCAAGCCACTGCTGATAAAGACGTATTTAGGCTGAGATAATCAGTCTGAGTTGAATCATTTACACCCTGCCAGACAAGAGGGGGAACTACTTAACATTGCAGTACAAACTATCTGACAGCAAAAGATCAGGGAACAACATATCTATATATATAGACGGACAAGGAGACTTGCGGCTCAGCAAACATTCCGAACATCAACATTTTACTTCAAAATTAGAGTGTTTAAAAGAATTGTTTTAAAATTTTGAAAAGATTACAAAGCCAAATGGACGGAACTGCAGGGACAATAACACACTCAATTTGAGATATCTCGCATTTTTTTTGTTGTTGTTGTTTGATGGGAGGGAGCCTCATTAAAAAAATCCAATGCTAAGGAAATGGATTTTGGTTCTTACAAATACAATCCCAATTCCCATAATTGGGGCCACAGCAGGATTGTAACGCTCAACCTTCAGTGAGGTACTTACACCCCAAACAAACGGAACAAGTAAGTCAGGAGAGAATCTGAATGGTTTTGGTCATGAATACATGGAAAAAAATGCTAATTTAATATTCTTTCAGTTGGGCAGGTCTGCAGACTTGGCCCCACAGTTCAAAGCAAACATGGTGAAGCGGCATTGAGCCGTTTTGCTGCACGCAAATGGAAGAAGCTGGTAAAGCACAGATGCTTTTTTTTCCCCCCATACCTTTGAGAAAGGTCTTTCAAAGAATTGAAAAACTGATTTCACTGTTCAGTCTTTAGTAGTTTTAGAAAGCTACTTTTCATTATTTATTTTTTGCTTTTAATCATCTTTAAATCTTTTGTTTGTTAACATGTTTGAGTAATTTTCTTGTTTTCTTTACTTTGCCTTTGAATGCCTTGAGCTGTTATGTTTGTAAATGATTTTGAATAATGTGCTTTTGCTTGCGTGAAGCACATTGAGTTGTTGTGTATGTTTGCGTCATTCAACTGGAGGAGGTGCGGTGCCAATATTTACGAAAAACTGACCATTTTCTTTTGATTTATATACTTTATATTATATATTTATATATATCATGCATGTTATTCGGTTTTGTTGAAATGATACCTGGTTTAAAAAAAAAGATTTTTATTTTTTATGAAATCTCTTTCTCGTATGAGTAACAAGGGTGCACTAGTTGAAATGACACAATATATTCTCCTTCACTGCACTTTAAATACACCATTATGATAAAACAAGGCTCAATCTCAAATCTCACCTTCGGTTTGGATATGATTGGAGGCTTTTTAAAGAGCAGCTTCATCAGCCGGGAGCGCTTCACCACCTTACCAATGAAACTGATCACCCGCTGGGTGCCCCCCACCACTTTTTCCACCGCTTCCAACCTGCGGCCTTGACTCTCCATTTGCTCAAAGACTCTCTCCACCACCCCCAACAACTGGCCACATACAAGCGCAACTTCAGAGTCATTGCCAACTCCAGCATGAGCATCACCACGACCCTCCTCGCTCATCAACGCCCGACGTCCATCCATCCCTCTCACATCCTGGGACAGACTGTCCAGTCGGGTCAGGACAGTGTGCTGCATGCTAAGCAAACGCTCCATCTGACAGGTCAACGAGTCCATGCGGCTCTCAATGCAGCGCAGGGAAGCGTCATGACAAGAGGAAGTCGAAGTAGCTTGGGTCTTGTCTAATCCATTGAGCGAGGACTTTCTTCCACCAGACTTCTGACCATGAAGAGGCTTGGGATCATACATTTTGGCTAAAGAGTTGACCAAGCTGGAGCTCATGACTGATTTATGTTGTACTTCTTCTCAGAAAGAAACCAAAACCACTCGTTAATAAATTCCTGTCAGTCATTCAGGCAAAAAAATAAATGAGCAATATTTAGCAAGAAGAGGAAGTGGAGGATGAAGAATGAGCTGCCCTACAGCACAATAGTTCAGCGTTGAGTTTTAAGAACTGCAAATGGCTCGCCTCCAAATGAAAGCGCAGCCCCCTGTGGACGTCAGGGAGTAGGTGGCCAGTGATAACAGTCGAGGGTTGGAGTGAGCAGTCGGGGAATGATGGGGGCTTATGGGGTGTTGCTGGAGAGGAGAGCTATCTGACATTTGAGATGCCTCAAAGCCCCTCGCTTAGGTGTTAGTATCTCGGGAATCTCGGTCTGACACACGACTGTACTCTACTAAGTCAAGCAAACAAATATAACCAATCAAAAACAACACCTTGGTGTGAACAACTATACCACGGTAAAATTCAAATTAGACATTTAGTAAATGTCCAATTATTGCACTCATTTTGTGGATAGACAAGCTTTTTCAATGACTAATTTCTTTTTAAATTACTCATCTAGAACGTGATACAAAAACTTGCGTAGACAATAACTTGGATGGCGAAAAAATAGCAGCTGCTAGCTGGCTAACATTGCTAGCTAAATAAATAGATAGCTGGCTTGATAGCGTGATAGATTTTCTGCTCAATGTCCATGCAAAGTAAACACAAAAGAAGAAAACAGGGACCAGGAAATACCATTGAAACCTGAGATTTGTTGACCCAGAGAGAGGGGAGGGATCATATACATGCACTTTTGTAGTGACAGAATACAAGGAATGAACTCATTCCAGTTGAGCCTGCCTCTTGCTAAGACACACTGACCTCAACCTTTCCATTTCTCAGTACACTCAATCTCACACAAGCAGTGGAAAGGTGACAAAGCGTTGGTGCCTCAACTGGCCACCATCTGCCTGCACTGGAAAAAAATGACCTGTCGTCTTTTCTGTTCCCTGTACTGACAAGTTGTCAGCTGTCAGGTTTAACACGCATGTCGCGGGTGCAGTCTTACTATCCCGGATGACAACGATAGAGGACAGTGCGTGTGCAGACACAAGGGGCCACATCCTGTACAAATTCTTGACATGCTTCGTTACTCAAAGGACATTCTGTATAGTCTACAGTAGGGATGGGCAAATGCATGCCACCCACGTCAGCACTCTGAGTGGCCTCCTAATTAAAAGAATTAAAAAAAAAAAAAAGCGGATTTTTGTAATATGTGGGTGACACATATATCAGGGGTCAACTGCATGGTTTTAAGTTGTAATATCACCATTCACCACTAGATGACAGACATGGTTTAGTTGAACCAGGTCTCATACTTCCCTATCCTTCAACGTGAGTAGGCCTAATTCTTACTTGCAGATTTAGAATGATATGCAAGACAAGTGTCTGAATAAGATTGAAATTTTGTGTGAGTTGATTTTTGTGAAACGTTGGGGGAATCTCGGTATCTGGTAATTTTTGTCATTTTGATAACCTTTTGTTTTTAAAGGCTTGATCTTTTACACATTAATTGTGTAATGGTTGCAACATGTTGTGATTGTGGCAAAAGGGCGGACCAAACTGCAGGGAAACAGGGAGGTGAGGCAAGTGTTCACTCCAAAAATAATTTTATTTAAAGAGAACAAAAAGGCAAAATCAAATTTATTGTTAATACTAAATAAATACTAGACCAAAAATAACTAGGCTCAGAGTACCAAAACAAAAAGTAGAAAAACAACTTGACTTGACCCAAGAGAGCAAACAAAGAATGCACTGACAAAGACAGAATGAAACCAGGAAACTTAAATACAAGCAACACAAGTGGCTGAGTGAGCTGATTGCAAGACAAGGGACCTGCTTGACGAGCACACCTGCACATAATATACCAATGAAACAGACACAGACAAAGAGGTCAACATGATAAAACTCAAATCCACAAAAATCAGAACACGATGAGCATGCTTTAAGATATTTTGGTGTACATTGGTTCAATGAAAAACTGACATACGCTTTTATTTTGTCCATATATTTAAAAATTGCATTTTTGGTTAAGTGTGTGGTCCTGTGTAGCTCCTCAGATGTGTGCTTTATTGTTGTTGTTTACTGCAAACAATTTCCATTTAGAGTTGCAAGGACTGCGTGTTTGGATCGAGTCTTTCTTTGGGCCCCTTGAACCCTCCAGGGTGTCCAGCAGCCACTCCCAAATGGGATCCCTGGCCACAAGGGATTCGCCATGCCATCATCATGACTCACAGCCATTGTCATTGTCTGAGACCAAAATAATTCTGCACAACCACATCAGGTTTCAAATCAGCGTCAGTGGTCAGTCTCATTTGGGATCACTTAAGTAGAAGACTCATATGTAAGATGCTTGACCATTTTCAAAACACAAACAGCATATCAAAATTCACATTAAGATTCTACCATGATTAAAGACTTTTCGAATTTCTACTTCAAACATTCAGAACACAAGGTGTTATTTTTCTGCAACATAATGGAGGTGTGCCAGGTACATGGTAATGGAAAGAAAGTCACACGTGGTTATCTCTCTGGCTGCACCTGCTTTTATTTTATCAGCATAAAGTTATGCGTCGCCACTGACTGATGACAGTCTGTATCGCCACAGTTCAGTGGTCTTGATAACCGTGCGACTTTTTCCACCGTGGACACTGAAAAGTTCCTTTAATGGACCCGGAGTGTGACATCAGTTAAGTGCGTGTATAGAGTGAGTAGAGCGCTTTAGTGACAGAGTGAGTTTGTTGATCTAATTAGTCACTGCGTGTGAATAAATTGCATAAGGTACTCAAGTATGCATTCGCACTTTAAAATAGACACCCACAGGCCAACTTCCCCAAGTTGGAGCATTTGTTGCTAGCTGTCACGGTTATGTAACTGGATGACAACTGGGCCTGTTTACAAGATGATTCTGGATCAATGATGACTTTGCCACACCACAGAATGAGTGTCAATCCCTCTTCCTAAAAACTTTCACACGCACACCCAGCTCTGCTTAGAAGACTATTTGAGCTGATGGTATAATATCGTGCATCTTATATTACTAGGATAAGCACACACAGTTAAATGTGAATATCTACATGAATTAATAATTTACCTCATAAACTAACTAGCAGTGCTATTTTAGTCACTTAAGTCTTTGAACACAACCCTAGGAATTTGGAGACTTGAATTATTAACTACATAGATAGATAGATAGATAGATAGATAGACAGATAGATAGATATAAGAGCGTGTGCAGTACTGTTTTTCACCACTAGATGACAGTAAAGACTTTTGAAATACTTGGCATGAGACCGATCTCCAATCGGGCATATGATACAAAAGGACGCCAAATACGCGCAACCCGACTAACACTTACCGCCCAACAGACACGCGTCCACACATACAAACACGCACATATTAATATGTTTTGCGTGTTCACATAGCGGTCGAGGCTTGCCCTATTAACATAATTAGATGCATGGAGACGTTAATGGCACAGCATGCTTGCAAACATTAAGGAGAATTTAGCGTCAGTTAGCAGCCGGTATGAAACAAATGGGAACGTAAATTCCACACCCCCAATAATCAGAATCCAAATCATCTTTATTGGGTAAGTATGTAAAAACACACACAGTGTGTGTCTCCTATTAGTGTATGTAATCTATTGCATTATTTTACAATTGACAGCAAGTGGGTGACAAGGCTGAACAATATTTCACAAAAGCAAACATCGTCTGCAATTTTATGTCAGTTTATACATCTGAATGGCAGCGATTTAAAGCCGTCACCTCTGAATAATCCTGGATGGGTGGTAATGATACTATATTTTCGACTAGGTACTGTATGTGCCGGATACTTGTACAGGACATAGGTCAAAATGATCCTGGCATCTTGAGTTTCTTGAAATGTCAAAGTTTTTCTTTCCTCTCACAAGGATATTTTTTGACCTGCTGACAGGTCTGACTGAGTGAAATTTCCAGATTTATTAAGTTTATTGCTGACTGGAACAACTGGATTGACTTGTTTAATTATTGGCATCAAAAGATTAATTCTGCACGTATATTATAAACTATGAGCATGGTTGATTTGCTATGTGTTCTGAGGCTTTGCTTGTGAATTTGTTCAGTATGCACCAGCATTGTGGTGGTAAAATGGACACCAGTGAACAACCCAGGGGAATCAAGTGTAAACACTGCCATATCCATCCTGGTGACTTCCCCAATTTCTTTTTACATCTTTATAAACTCCAAAGCCAGGTCTGATTCATGCCATTTATTCAGTGCCACTATCTCAAAATTGTACATCATTGCCAGTCTCTTAACTTTCCCCTTCACCCTAGCTGAGACTCGAACATCACTGAAACATACCTGACACTTTCCTCCACCCGTTCCAACCTGCTTAGATCCATTTCTTCACCTCCTTACCACATTCAATGTTGCTCTGGACTGTTGACCCAAAGAATTTCAAGTCCTCCAGCCTTTCTGTCTTCTGCTAATCTTCATTCCTCTCCTTTCCAGCGCATGCCTCCACCTTTCCAACTGATCCTCCAACAAATCACAATGTCATCTGCAAACATCATGCTCCAGGGGATTCTAGTCTAACCTCATCTGTCAACCTATCCATCATTACTGCAAAGATGAAGGGGCTTAGACCAGATCCCACTTCACACTGACAGTACAGCTCACCACTGTTCTTCTACCCGCATACACTGTACAAGCCCTGTACTACTCGCTCATACCTCTCTGCCGCTCCAGACCTCCGCATCAGTAGCACGGTTCATCTGTGGTACCCTTTCTTGAGGTCAGCAAAGCCACAATGCAGATCCTTTTGACCTTTCTCTGTTCTCTCAACACCCTGGGCATGAAAGCATACTGTTGTTTGCAAATACTCACGTTTATCCTGAGTCTCGTCATTGTATGACTCATCAACATGATTCTGCGATATTTCTGCAGAGCTGCACATCTTCAATCCAACTCAAGTCAAGTCGTGACTAATTGAGACACACCTGGTCTTAACGAAACAGGCACCCAGCACACTTTTCCTCGGTTACAGAGATATCTTCTCACCTTCTGGAATTCTAATAAACCGGGTCAAAAATTACACACCAACTTTTACGAAGTGCTTCCATTCCTCCACAGGTATGTCATGAGGACCAACATCCCTTTACATTTTTAATCTTTGTCACTCCTTCCTTACCAATCATCGTTACGTCCTGGTCCACCTGTAAGCATATCAGTAACAGGCAGGAAAACCAGATGTGAACAATATAAAATGTCACTGCACAAAAAAAGAAAAAAAAGGAAAACTTTGATCGATGATAATTCATGATACTCATGATAATATAACTATTGGTGCTTACAAGATGCTTGTATCAGATCCCTTGCATCAAAAAATAGATTTTTTTAAAAAGTAAAGTATTATTTTTGTCCAACTGGACACTAGCATGCTGAAAGAAAAGTCCAAAATATATGTGACAGTGACGGGCTTTTATACATCCGTTCTGAGGAGTAAGGTCGGCAATTTGCATTCACGCTTTGATTATGTTTACATAGTAGACTGGATTCTACAGGACAACATGTCCATGCGTTGCACTGAGCGCAGAGATTGTGAGAGTGGTGTGGCTTGAGTCGAATTTAGATGTCACAGCTAGTGACAGGTATGAAACAAGATCTCTTCCAGTGACTGTCTTGTGTGCACACAAAACATTTTCGGATGCTGATGTTCCATTTTTTTTTTTTTTTACTGAACGCCCTGAGGCATCAGTGTGTATGTTGGTGTTTAAAGCTTGAAAATGTGAATGTTGCCAAGAAATAAACAGCACATGGCAATAAACAATGTGTATATTTCATACGCAGCTATGTTTGTAAAAATTATGATTTTATTTTATTTTATTTTTTTAAACCTTTGTGAGCCCAGGTTGACATTTTGGCAGGTGATCATGTGATACATTTTATCACCTCTGAGTTGGTTGTTGTGTGCCTGCAGTTAACACTTGAGGCCTACTTGTAGGTCTTCAGCTCGCTTTACGTAACACCACTCAATGTGCAATGCAAGAAATCCTCATCCTCAAGTTTGTCCTGTTAATGCAGATGACATGATGGAAACTGATCCGTTTATTTACCTGTATGTCTGGTGGTAGGGTCCTCCCCTTCTTTTTGATAGAAAATAATTTCCACAGCCACTGCCACATGAGGAACGTGGCCACCAGGCACACACTTCCTAATTGCCATAGATCTTTATCCCTTGGGAAGGTCTCCATTATGGAATGCTTCCTCTTCCTGGCCCTCCTGTCCTACATAGACTGCAATACTCTCGCCTGTCTACCCTGAGCCCCAGGCGGCAGACAATAAATTACTGACATGGGGCTAGAATGCAGGCCTCTAGAAGCAACTAGAGTGTCTTAATTCCAAGAGTCTTGCCCACAACAGCCTTGAACAAAAACAAGGGTCTTCTCAAAGACAGCCACCCACCCACCTAACCACCCATTCAGCCTCTCGCCGGCTTCCTCACTACCTCCCACTTCTGAACCTAAAAGGAGAACGCGCTGTCTGTGAGACGGGAATGGGACAGGTGGTGTTCGGCTCGGGGTGTCAGAGCGAATCAGATGCCTGCTATCCTTTAACTTCATACACAGCACTTCATACTTGCATGCATGATCCAAAATATATTTACCAAGCAGTGGTTATGACCCTCCTTTCTCAGTAACGGCAAATTTAACATATACAGTCTAACCCACTCAAACGTAGGCATTACGTTCCAGACTACCCAGGCAATATGTGAAATCCACAATGTGAAAATACCTATTTATATACTCCTTGGGCATTTTTTTTATCGTATTTTTTTTTATTTTATTTTTTTTGTCTTAAAACGCACTTTAAAATAACAGACCCTTTCAGAAGCATTTAATATTATGAGAGGGAGAGGACAAAAAATATGTGTACTGATCCCTGTGTAAGCAACAAACAAGTCCCGTTTTTTTCTAATTAACCAACTTAATTTATAATCTCTCAATACGTAATATGCTCAAAGACGTACATTATCAAATGGACCTCCAGTTGATCGGTATGCCTAATACACAGGACGGTAGAGGACTGAGACATGACCTTCAGTAAAAATAAGGATGGCGCTCCCTGGTTTCACCTTTGGCAAATCAAAATTTTCATACGCAATACTATGCCGCCACCTATTTTCCAAAAGTGGAATTACACCCCAAATTAAAGAAAAACATTGAGTCAAAAGAAGATTTAAAATAATAAGAAATCAAATCTGCAAAATAACGGGATGTGCACCTGTGATGGGGTGCAGGTGGTTGCTGTATTGCACAAGAATGGATTGGTCAACTTTCATGCATGCCAACTAACCCTTGTACTGTGTGAAGGTGACTTTAAATTACACTTAAGGTAAATTTAGGAAATAATGCAATATCCTCCAATGTGTGTGTGTGTATGTGGGGGTGTGCGGGGGTGTGTGTGTATACGTATGGGTTTCATTGGGGGCAATAAAAGCATGTTCTACAGCACCCCCAAGTGCTTCTTTTTATTCCTGCAAGTGTTTTGTTGCAAGCAGGTTCGGGCTACCCTTTCATGCAGCTAATTAGCATTTTTAAAAACAACAACAAACAAACAAGCTGTGCTACTTGCTGATTGTTGCCTACCTCCAGTTCCATGTGTTTCAGTTCCCAGAAGCAACGCATGGTCCCCACCTTCTCCAGGTGTTTGTAGAAGGCCAGCCGGCCAAATCGAAGGCTGTTGCTGCGGTTACGGATTGCCTTCAGTCCTTCCATCTTCTCAACAATGGGTGACATGGGGATAGGTGGGGGTACTGCTGACGTGAGCATTTTGACATTCTTCATTCCAGACTCATGGCAAGGAATCTTCTTGTCTGACCTGCAATAATAACAAGCGTTTAGCCACCTATATTGCAAAACATAGACTGTGATGGACTAGAGTAGTCATTCATCAATGCAGTGGTTTTCAAACTAGTGTAGCGTGACCACTAGGGGGAGCCTGGTGTTATGATGGTGGCGTGCGCGGCTATCATGAACACTTCATTATTAAGTTATGCTGCATGCATTCCCAGCGCCGCGTTTCAATGCAGGTCTCACGGTCAGGCGCGGTTGCATGACTGGCGGCGCGTTTGAAATGTTGCGACATCACCCATTCCACTCGTTTAGGATGAACTAAACGTATCGCTGCGGCAACAACCAATCGGGGTCGACAATTTACGTAGTTCGTCACATGCATGCGCATGAATGAACACACAGTCGAATAAAGATTTTGTTTTAACACGCGCACACACAATGGTGGTGAAATAAAAACAATGCGGGACAACAATATCATTGCGGTCTTTGGGACCGAGAGACATACAACAAAGCCAATTTCTTTTACTGGCGGGACTGAGACAAAAACGGAGCGGCAGGCCTGGAGAACTGTGAGCAAGGAAGTTAGAGTGTGTTTGGAGTGGACTGAATTGTTTACAGTTGTTTAAACGAAGACAACATTCAGCACCAGTGAGTGCCAGACTGTCTGTGTGGACTTCTTTTTCTCTCCCTGTCAGAGAAGGAGTGCCCTCCTCTTATTTGCTCAAAGCCACAGTGTGGAGTCACTTTTGCATACAATTCCGCACAAGGCAAGTGTCACGTTGCAATATTTCACATTTGCTCTGGACGTAGCTTTAGCCAGCAGCTTGGTACACTCACCATTGCCACCACTGCAGCGATTGTTGGAGTTAAATTTGTTCCTGATTTTGTTGATTCTCTGATGCGTATACATATTTATTGAAAAACTGTGTGTGTTGGGACATTAATGCATTTCACCACTCTTCGCAATTTAATCTTTTCTGACCAGGCATTTGGGTAACAGATCCCAAATTTTATTTATTTGAATTTGCTTAGTTAGAAAATATAACAGTGAGCCATTCTTTCACTGATATTTAATAAATGATAAAGAAAAATCACATTAACCACATTTAGCAATATGCTGATGAGAATGAACATTTATCACTTACTGCAGATATGTAAAATTGCATACTTCTGCTCAGTGTCACCATGTCAAAGGATTACTGCAAAATCCTTCTTGGTCATCTCGACACCGTGCTAGCCAAATGCCTTGATCCAATCCACCATCGGGAGCAGCATCACATATAAACAGGATGACTGATGAGATATCAAAATCCCCCCTCGACTTCTACATGAGACAGCTGGCTTTCTGCTCTACCTGTTGAGCCTCTTGGGGGGGGTCATGTAAGCTTACTGAGGATATTTTTACCTCCAGAATGTACATGTCCTGGCTATGCTTTACAATTAGACCGTCTGTAGTTTCACAACAGTGTGCGTGAGTGACTGATGCAGACTGTCTACAGCAGCCAGGGCTGTCCTCCAACTCCAGGGGATTTCTTGAGCTACGATTTCAACTCTAAAAGCAAAAGGGGCCAGGCCTGAAGTGGACAGCTGGGATTGCCTAGAGGCAGCTCTTTAACTTTGATGATTTACAACCAGGATTCCAAAAAAGTGAAGGCACCTTTTAAGTAAACACAAACATACATCTTAGTTTGTGTACCATTATGTTTTATTCCTTTCCATTCACAGCAGCACATATGTAATAACACATTTTTATTTTTTTTTATCTTAAATGACACAAGAAAGATTTTAAGCGATACACTAAAAATTTTGGGTGGGGAATTTAGTCAATTATATACTTTCAAGTGGTTGCACACAATAGAATCATGTGTTAATATATATATTATAAATATATATTATATATATATATATATATATAATATATATTATATATATATATAATATATATATATATATATATATATATATATATATATATATATATATATATATATATATATATATATTAGCTGTGTAATCTAGAATAAAATTATCTTGATCTAGATTATTTTATTTCATGCAACCACTTGATGAAAACAAAGAGTAAATTTTTTTCCAGTGTAGATTTATATTAATGTAGTCCATGCGTTTTCAACTTAGTAACATAGAAAGGCTCAGACTTCCCCCTTTTTTTATTTAAAGTCCTACCGGAAGAATAAAACAAATCATGTCATTTATCACAGAGGAACAAATCTAGTAAAAAAAAAGACCCCCTAAAAAATAAAGAAAAAATTTTGGGGTTTTTTCAAATCCAGATTCCAACTAAATCACAAGGATAGCAAAAATTTAAAAACAGGCAGTTACGAGATAATAAATCTTTGACGGATGTAATAATTTCAACCACTCATCACGCCTCAAATTAAAGATGATTTTTGTTGATCGCCGAGTCATCTATATAAAGAAGTCAAGTAGTTACTTTCAACACTGTCTTTCAAATCCAACAGCTGTCAAAGGTATCACCAAAGAATTGCCTTTAACTTTGCTATTTTGACGTTTCAAGAATGCCATGCATGACCCAAACCTTGTGAAAGTGTCAAGTGGCGCCGAGATGGACAACAGCTCTTGAAAGCCCAAATGCACCAAGGAAGGAGCATGGCGGATCGCAGGTCAAGTCACTTTAAAGAGCTTTATTTTTGGTTCACCCAAGCACTTGAGGAGGTCATATGGGTCACGCTATCACCACAAATGGAAAATATCCATCAGTGACCAAGGACTGTGGTTTGGACAGGCTTGTTGTCAGGCAAACATGCATTCAAGTTCAATAGGCATCTTGTCATTGCAGTCTGTTACGTTCACAAGCCAGGACGTAATTTTATTGTATCATACGCTATGTGGCGTCATGTCTGTGTCTGTGAATAGCCCGCACTGCACTAATGCTGCGTTTGGTGTGATGTCATTTTGCATGGCGGCCCTCGAGAATCGGTATTTATAAAGCAACAGCGAGGGCATTCCGATCGGTTTTGTCAATCAAAGCATATGTAACTGATAGGAAGTGCTGCAAGCATATTGTGGAGTCTCTTGGGGCTGTGAGAGTTGGTTTGGAGAATGAAGAGAAGATGACAAGCTGGCCAAAATGGCAAAAAAAAAAAAAGCAGGAAGAGCATGTTTGAAAAAAAAAACATTGCTTTACATTCTCTGCATTCACAAAATGCCAAAATTTAAATAAAATCCCCATCCATGAGGGATGACACTTAAAGTCTGTACATGATCACTGTTAATTCAGGGAGCCAGTGATTTTCAACTTGATCAATAGCGACATCTAGCATATGCATATCACGTTACAACAGAATCGTAACGATAGATGAATGTTAACAACTGGATGAACATTCCAAAATTTGCTTCTTTGTTTTCTGCGTAATCCTACCAAATAAAAACAAACACAGATGCAAACATACTGTATGCTTCAATCCTCTTGGAATGGTGGAATTGTTTTGTAAATGTGAGTTCAAACGGCATAATAGAAAAGACAGCCGTGTCTACTTTCCACACATGCCATTCAAGCGCAGCTGCTGTAATGACGATTAGTGACTCCTGAGGAGACACTATGCCTCTTCAAGCCATTTTCAGCCGCCTAAAAGATCCTCATCCTCACTTATGTTAAAATGGCAGAAAATCCAAGGGCAACTCTATTGCGGTGAAAATTAATAATCAAGGACCAGAGAAAGAAATTGAGCAGTCACCAACGTTGTGCATCTGTGGGCATTTTCAAGGCGCAGGCTTCACTGCAGGGAGTGTTCTCCCAATGGCGTCTGATGTCCTTGTTTTGAAGTTGCATGGAAACAGCTATCAAAGCCTATAAACCAAGGGAATGTGCAGGCGAGGGGTTTGAGCATGTGTGTATGGATAGAATAGAACACAGCATCATCCCTCAACTGTACGGTGCCACCCAGTTTACAGAAAGAGAATAATCATCACACACACGTACAGTAGAAGAAAGGGCAGAACCTTTCATTATGACAACACATGAACGACGATTCAAAAGCCACTTCATAAATAGGCATAAAAATAAACATGTTGCCAGGCTGATATGATTAGACCAAGTTATTGACAGAATGCCTTGTCATTAGTTCCCTAATTAGGCAGCCAATTAATTTCAGCTTGCAGCCAATTAAGCACTGATCAGCATGTTGTCGCCATTGCTCCGAGCAGTAGTCATGAGAGAAAGCGGTTTCCTGAAACCAAATGCTTGCATGGCAACTTCAAATGGCCGAAACTTGCTGAACAGTATGAGCACATTTACACTTGTGCACCCTAATTTGTGCCTCAACTGACATTTTCAGCGCCCACAGCCGGTCCAGTCCTTCACACTGTCGCAACTCTACAAGATAGTGTAACTGTAGAACTTCCACTCAGCGTGCTTTTCCATGTCGTCAAGAACAAAGCCAAGATCTTATTTTAGTGCACAGCAGATAAATCCGTTTTGTGCTCGGCAATTATTATTATTTTTCTTTCTGGTATTTGATTTCTAGCCAACTTTCATTCCTGACCCAAACAAATTTCCAAAAGATAAAAGTTCAAAATAATGTCAACTGATCAATCAAGAAAAATCGCCGTTTACAGGTGTCATTAACGTGAAAGGTTAAAAAGTGTGCTGATTGGCTTGATATGTTGCACCTTGCAGTGCATGTAGCTCATATCTCAAGCAAAGGGGTGTTAGAATTCAAAACACGGTCATTGTGCCAGTGTACGTACCCCTGCATTTCTGTTCAATCCATATCAAAATATTGCTACCGAGTACAAACAGAAGCCACAGTTTCAACAGATCGCATCATTTTCTGCCGATCAAAAGGACTCACCCGTCATAGCTGGGAACATTGGCAATCACTAAAATCTTCTTCTCATTTCCTCCCATGCTTCTCATGGGTGTGACAGAAGCGCTCTCCCCAGCTTTGCTGCCGACTTCTGAATGAGGTTTTCTTTCCCTTGCGGTGATTCGGGTTTTGAGCCTTTGTTCAATCCTAAAGTCGAGTTGATTGTGGCACTGAAGTGGGAGCCACAGATGTCCCGGGATAAGCACGGGGGGCGGTTAGAGGGCTGCAGGGGGTGGGGGGTTGTGTCTGTGTATGGTGGATGAGAGGACGCGGGGCAGGTGACGGGAGGGAGGGAAGAGGGCCGGTCTACTCACGGATCTGAGGACCACAAGCAGGCAAAGAGCAAAGGAAGTGTTCCAGGGAATGTGGCTTATTAGAAAGGAGCGTGTGGTATGCCACGGTGCCATGACAGACATGACCGACGGACTGAGAGGAGCTGTGTGATCAATACACTGAGGGCTTGGAGCAACTTAAGACTGACGGAAAATCAAGGGACACTTTTTTTTTTTTTTTGAAGCCAGCATTGTCTTGTGCAGTTTATCTCAGCTTTCGTATTAGCACTTCCTATCACGGCCGTGGCCTCTTGGGACTCTAATCTCGGTTTTGGAATAGCTTGCGCCCAAAATAGCAGGAAAATCCAGGGATGAGATTTAGAAATTCTTTGTTCCACGCTATGACAAATGACATCGACTTGTTTACTAAAGAGTCAGTGGCTAACTATAGACATACACACGCGTGCAGACATACATTCTAAGAAGAATTAGAGAAATTAATTGCTACACTGCGATTGACTAGCAATGAGTCCAGGCAAACAAAGTCTAGAAATACTTTTTTTTTGCTTTTTGCTTTCCTGTGAAAGACACTAATATCCTTTTTTTCCCCATGTTTTTATTTTTACCTTAATGGGATGTCTGCGTTACCAATCACGGCTCACCTGTGTTCTGAAAATGAGACAAGATTGGTTGCTATCCGAGCCCTGAGCAACTTTGATTTCATTTTCAGTAAAAAGTGACAAAATGGCTACACCGTGAAAAACGAGTCGATTTAACTGCTTGACTCATATTCCGCAAATGCAATAACAATCAGAATGCCATGCTTAGACTACTAGGGCTGTATAGACAATATTCTTGTCAATATTTAGAGGGTTGACTTCCCCTTTAAGGATAAAATTTTTTTAATGTAACATAGAAAGCCTTTTTGACTTTAAAAAATTGTTAAATTACCTGTGCTAACTTGTCTCCCTCAAATCTGCCATATGTGTTTGTTTGTTTACCCACAGTATAAAATGTTCCCAAAACTCATTGGAAACTAGGTGTCAAAGGAATTAATCACCATGTTCTGTTTTCCAGGTCAAAGGCACTCGCGCCCTCCCTCCTCGGTCACCTTCTAGCCTCACACCGCATTCATTGCACTAATTGGCTACAGCGGCGCCTGTTGCTGTTGGGTTTAAAAGTGCTTTGCATCCTCCCCACAGTGTCGCCATGGGCCAAATGTTCATGTTCCACAGTTGCTATTTTTAGCTTCTCCTCACTAAGATTGTCCTTTGCCAGCAGATACAATTTTGTGTATGTGTGTGCGTGTTTATACATATATACGCGCATATATATATATATATATATATATATATATATATAATAATAATAATAATATTCCCTTTATTAGTCCCACAATGGGGAAATTCAAGATTCGAACCCAGGCCTCCTGGGGAGACTGGGCCCTGAACGCGGCGCCTTAGACCACTCGGCCATCCTGGAGAGAGAGAGAGAGAGAGAGAGAGAGAGAGAGAATCAGAATCAGAAATCCCTTTATTGTCATTGTACTCAAGTGTGCAACGAGATTAGAGGGCTCCCCTCTCCAGTGCAATACAACAATAATTCAGATAAATATATAAATTAGATAAATAAGAGAATAGTTAGTGCAATGGAAAATAATACTGAAGGGGTTATATAAAAACACATCATGTTGCTGTTCTGCAAGGTAAGGGTGGTCGTGTGTGTGTGTGTGTGAGAGTTTAGAATGGAGATGGCTCTTGGAAAGAAACTGTTTCTCAGTCTATTGGTCCTTGATTTGATGCATCTGTAGCGCCTGCCAGAGGGCATCAGGTCGAACAGGTGTGTGTTTGGGTGGGTATTGTCTTTGACGATGTTGAGAGCCCTTCTGAGGCACCGGGCGGTGTAGATGTCCGACAGTGAGGGGAGAGGGCAGCCAATAATCCTTTGCGCCGTTTTGACCGTCCTCTGGAGCCTCACTCTGTCCGCTTCAGTGCAGCCGCTGTACCAGGTGGAGACACAGTACGTCAGCAGGCTCTCGATGGACGAGTGGTCGAAGGCCAGCAGCAGCTTCCTGTCCAGGTTGAATTTCCTGAGGACTCTCAGGAAGTGCAGACGCTGGTGGACCTTCTTTACCACTGCTGTGGTATTGTGAGTCCAAGAAAGGTCATCGGAGATCTGTACTTCCAGGAACTTGAACGTGTGGACCTTCTCCACACACACGCCTTCGATGCAGAGGGGGGGCGGCACCGTCTTGTTCCTCCTGAAGTCGATGACGATCTCCTTTGTTTTTGCAATGTTGAGTTGCAGTCTGTTGTCCTCGCACCAAGCCGTCAGTCTCTGGACCTCCTCTCTGTAGGCTGTCTTGTCACCTTCCGAGATCAGACCGACCACTGTCGTGTCGTCAGCAAACTTGACGATGGTGTTGTTACCGTGGGCCGGGCTGCAGTCGTAGGTGTAGAGGGCGTATAGGAGAGGGCTCAGCACGCATCCATGAGGGGAACCGGTGCTCAGCGTACGGGTGGAGGACGTGTAGGGGCCGAGCAACACAATCTGGGGTCTGTTGGTCAGAAAGTCCTTAATCCAGATGCGTGTGAGGGCAGGGAGGCCGAGAATGTCCAGTTTGGCGACGAGGATGTCCGGGATGATTGTGTTGAATGCCGAGCTGTAGTCCACAAAGAGCATCCTTGCTTAGCTCTGCTGTTGTTCCAGGTGGCCCAGCACAACATGCAGAGCAGTGTCGATGGCGTCCTCAGTGGATCTGTTAGCCCGGTATGCAAACTGGTAGGGGTCCAGAGTGGGAGGAAGACAGTCCCTGATGTGGTGGAGAACCAGCCTCTCGAAGCACTTCATGATGACTGGCGTGAGAGCAACAGGACGGTAGTCATTCAGGAGGACTGCGGGTGACGTTTTGGGGACAGGAATAATGGTGGAAGTTTTCAAGCAGGAGGGGATGACTGCTTGAGCCAGGGAGCGGCTGAAGACCCTACAGAAAACATGTGACAGTTGGTGGGCACATGCTCTGAGGACCTTGCCTGGTATTCCGTCGGGTCCAGTAGCTTTCCTGGGGTTAATAGCTAGGAGCGCGCGCCTCACATCGTGTTCCTCTACGGTGAGTGGGGGGGAGTTGAGGCATGAAGTGCGGGGGTGTGACGATTGGGGCGAGTCAAAGCGAGCGAAGAAGCAGTTAAGCTCCTCTGCCAGCGATGCACTCGGGTCTACAGAGGTCATGCTGCTGCCTCGGAAGTTGGTGATGCTCCGTAGACCCTGCCACACCTCCCGTGGTCTGTTGCTGGCAAGGTGGGACACCAGCCTCCTCTTGTAGTTTGCCTTGGCTAGCTTGATGCCTTTGCTCAGGTCAGCACGAGCCACCTTGTAATGGGCTTTGTCGCCTGACCTGAAGGCGGCGTCACGGGCCTGGCTGGACATCTAGGGCTTCGCATTTGGGAAGGTCCGTATGGTCCTGTTTAGGGACACCGTTTCCATGCAGAACTTGATGTAGTCCAGTACACAATGCGTGTAGACATCAAGGTCCTGATGATCAAAGAGGTCCCAGTTGGTGTCTTGAAAGCAGTCCTGTAATTCACTCATGGCGTCATCACGCCAGGTTTTCACAGTCTTTGTGGTGGGCCTGAATCTGCGCCTGAGAGGGGTGTACGCAGGTGCGAGCTGCAAGGACAGGTGGTCTGACTGGCCGAGGGGGGCGAGTGGGAGGGCCCTGTATGCGTGCTTGATGTTCGAGTACACATGGTCGAGAGTGTTGTATCCCCTCGTTGGGCACTTGACATGCTGGTGGAACTCTGGGAGTACAGTCTTTAAATTGGCCTTATTAAAGTCCCCCGCTACTATGTGAATGCCATCAGGGTGGGCCCGCTGATGTTTATTGATGACGCACGCAAGTAGCGAGAGCGCCGTGCTCGTGTTAGCGTCGGGAAGGATGTAAACCGCTGTGACGATCACTACCGTTAGCTCCCTCGGGAGAAAATAAGGCCAGCATTTAACGGACATGTACTCGATGTCGGGGGAAGAGTGCTTCTCAACGATCGTGCTATTGCCGCACCAGTTCTCATGCACGTAAACACAGAGCCCCCCGCCCCTGCTCTTGCCGGTGTCCCTCGTCCGATCCGCGCGATGTAGCGAGCGCCCAGCCAGCTGGATGCTAGCGTCGGGGACGTTGGCGTGCAGCCAGGATTCCGTGATGACGATCACACTGCTGTCTCGCACATAGCGGTTTCCCAGGATTTGTAATCCCAGATCGGCGATTTTATGGACCACGGATCTGGCGTTGGTGAGGTAGAGACTCGGGAGTGGTTGCCTGTGGGGCTGCCGTCGCAGCCGTAGCAAGACACCGGACCTGCAGCCCCGCTTCTGCTTCCTCTCTCTGCGTCGCCTGCGCCGCCTCCCGATCCCGATGACAAGCCACGGTGAGCCGGGCGGCCTCGCCAGTTCGTCAGGAATTTTGCGATCATAGCAAAATTCCTCTGTGATGGTTATTTCGCATCGATATCCAATGTCCACGATGTCCTGGCGGGTATATCGATGCTGTGCCTCAGTTGGTGCCAATAAGACCAAGCAAACACAAATAAAAAGCAATAAGGAGCACTGGGAGGGAGAGCCGTTAGCCGCTGCGTCTATGCGCGCCGCCATCTTCTGACATCAAGTGCAAATTGTTTCCTTGCTGATCGTACGCGATGGGAAACAGATGCATTGTGCATAGCTTGGTTGAGGGTGCGGGTGGCACTGGAAACATGACACAGATTTTCAGGGGCCACACTTAATCTTACATGGAATCTCAATCAGAAAACCAGATCCTGAGGTGATCCCCTTTTAAGAAGGTCACAGCTGTGTGGGTGGACACACAACAATGAGGCGGCATTGAGAGGCACGCCACCTGATTATTGTGCCCGCTTTCCTCAGCGGGCTGAATCGAGGGCACCCGTGTTTGGCTTGACCTCGACTCTACGTATTGTTTGTGAGTGCTCGTCAGTGATTGGAAACTGTGATGTCTCCAAAGCTTCGGGCTCATAGAACTGATCATGTCCAATTATAGGGATAGTCAGGGTATGGGGAGGAGCCACATGCAGGGAGTTGTTCAAAACAAAATGTGTTTAATTTCCAAAAGAACAAAAATAAAAGGAATTTACCTGATGCTCAGTTAGCGGCGTGTTGGAACTTGTGAGCTCTATTTAACATGTACAGAATCCATTTCACGTCACCTTTCCCCCAAAAAATGGTATGTGATAGACTTAACAGCAACAATACCAATAAAATAATAGAAAATGCTACCAAAGTTGTTTTCCCCAATGGCTACTAGTGACCATACTTCCTCTATTGTGCATTATCGGCCTACTGTGTTAGAATGTATTATAGACACAGACATACAAGAGCTTCAGATATGCAAGTGAGGAGGAGATCTTGCACATGGCCTCCATAGCCTGACACTCTCAGAGAACTGGACGATCAGAAGAAGCTGTGATGAAAACCTGCCAGTTTAAAACATTTAAAGTCAAAGTTTGAGGTAAGCTTGACCCACTGTATTTTGAGTAATCTATTTTGAGAATACTCACCTATGTTTTTTTGGGGTTTTTTTAACGCAAACGTCCTATTCATAGTCAGACCCACAGCAACGTCCTAACAACAAAAATACTTTTGTTTGGCAATCGCGGGTGTTCTTCGGGAATTACGTCGTACAAAGAACCACAAGCTGCCAGTCGCCATTGTAATGCTTTGCTTATTGTCCGGTGAGCTGCTTAACTGACATTGTTTTTGTGTTTTAGGGTGAAATGCCTCGGCGCTATATGCCGATGCATTGTTCATATTCTGGGAAGCATCTGAGTAGCCAAAAAATACATAAAAAATAGAATGCGTAAATGGACCAATTTCATTCTGGCAAATAGGGGGAATTTCAAGTGCTCTTTGCCACAAGCACTTCGAAGATCTCAGATTTCTCAACCGTTTTGCTTATGATAAAGGGTTTGCAAAAAGGTAGGTGTGATTACAATCCATTTTGAAAAATGAGTGGTTAGTTGCATGTATAGTGACAACTGGTGTGATTGATGGCTGTGATTGCTGAATGAGGCCTGTATGTGTGCATGTGTGTGTGCGTGAAAAGGAGCAGAGGAGAACGAGCGGGCAGGTGTTAAGAAGAGTTGAATGCAAAGGTCTATATATACCTTACCAATGACAACGTAGGAAGTAACCAACTACTAACTATAACGTGTGGTGAGGATTAATAGACCTAATCTTACTGTGCGTCATTTACAGCGCGGCCGAGCAATTTAAAACAATAACCCAAAAGTAATAAATCTAGCCTATATATAGTCACCATGTTTTTTTTTCAGACAAAAACTTTTTTTCTACTGAAGAGCAAAAAATTCTTACCTCGCTGACAGTTCCGGCTGTCACTTCTACCTTCGTTAGAGCTGTCACACTGCCTTGCGACATGTCTTAAAACAGCTGATCGATTTTTTTCATGCTTTATTATTTGTATTATGTGTAATTACTGTGTAATTGCCATTTTCTGAACTTACCACACACCAGGTCTTTAATAAGAAGATTCAACCTAATGTTTTCAAGAATTGTAGGCATGGCCCTCACCAATCAGTGTGGCCTCCATATCAAAAATATAGATCCGGAAATGATGGTTATTTATTAAGGTCTTATCAATTTTAAATCAAATCCAAAGAGTTAGGGAAGGGTACATGGACCTCTAAGCTATCATAACACATGGACCCCAAAGACCCTAATCAAAATTTTGCTGACCCTAATCAAAATTTTGCTGCACGTTTATCCTCATCTGAACTACAGAAGATTGATGCTCGGCGGCAATGGAGTTGGTTCATGTGTAGCTAGTATGCTAAGTGTCCCGCGACCCTCCCTAGACAGGATGTGCTGTCCAACGAGTATTATGTTTGTGTTGGGAACCGAGTCAACTTGAGGAGACCAAAAACGGGAGCTGTTATCGGACACCCGGAATAGATTTGACGCACAAGTCAACTAAGTGCCTGCTTAGGACCCTTCATCACCGCAGGAGCTTCTGCCACTCGATGAGTGTTGGAAATGGAGATGGCCTGCAGTTTTGTTCAGCAGCAGCAGCTTGAGCGGTCACTTCAAGGAGACGAGAACCGCCAAGAACAGGTCTCACTGGTTAGGTGGAGCGTCCGTGAATAGTTGCTGAACAGACAGACTGTTGGACAACAGTGCTCTAAATTTGCGCTACCTCATGTTTTTTTTTTGTTTTTTTTTAAACACCGTGCAAAACCAACAACTATCCCATTGTGGGGAATGAAATCAAGTTCCAGGCAGTGGCAGCTCATCCATAACTGGGTTACTAACCTCCCGCCCAGCCCAAATATTTCAAAATACAAAATTAATTAAACTGACCTCCTGTTCAAGGCAACCTCATTCCCTATCCGCTTCAGCAGATCTGAAAATGAACGTATAAAATTCCATGTTGTGTTTGTGTGTGTGTTTTCGATGAGTCACTGCGCCGCTGCGAACGGACTTGGATCACTCAACAGTTGGATGACAAAGCACAAAAGAGGAAAAATAATACAGACTATTGGAGGACTTCATATTGAGGAATTCATGCTACTGGTCACTTTAGTTTGCTTGACGACTCTCCACAGGTGTCATTGTTGAGCACTTATGGCATCCTCATATTGCTTAACAACTCTTTGTACTTACATGTTACATCCTAAAAGTTTGTTTTGTTTTACTTGCTTGTTGTACTAATGAAAAATAAAAAAGGTTGCATTATAATTTGATGAATTCATTTGATTTGATGTTTTTTTTTTTTTAATTGACAGCTAGTTTTTTCCTTCTGAATTCAGTCGATATATCGACAGCATGTAAAAAAATCCCGGAGAAATTAAGCATAGAATGCATAAAAGGGTGAATGACATCAAACATTTGTTCAATTTACTCGTTCATCTAATTTGTGAAGTACATACAGAAAAGTACAGAAACAAGATTTAACCTTTACGAAGTGTTGTCTTCTCAAACCGGTATTTCGTCCCTTGTAGGTGTCACATAGTTAATGTTTACAAAAGCAACTTGTGAGACGGATTACGGGCCTTTATCGAACTAACCAAGTAAATTAAAAAAACACACAGCGATAATATATTCCTCAATTAACCAAAGAAGCCCATGTGTTTTCGATATCATTTTTGGGAATACTTCTTGGAAAGCTTTCAAGGCAAACTTGCTCCATGACTTTGTGAGTGCAGCTACATGATGCTGGTTATGCAACAGACGTCTGCGGTCCAAAGGTTACCATAAATTTGAGCTGTTTATCATGGTTGCCAAGGCTATGCTTGTAAGCTTGCCTGCATGGTGAGTGAGACAAGCTGGAATCTGCATCATAAATCACACGCAACACACCTTTCCAAACAAGAAACGGCTGAAAAGAAGAAGCTGTTCTCTCTTAGCAAAAGCCAGGTTACACATTTTGACCTCAATAAATCAACCAGCCGACAGGATCTGCATTTGTTGAGCATGTACACTCAGTTGCATATCTTTGAACGGCGTGAAGTTAAAAAAGTACAAATACAGTATTTGGTGACTGCCCTCGAGTAGATTTCTATTTCACATATTTATATTTCTTCTTTTAACTCTTCACATGCTCCCTATCTTTGCTGTGTTGTATTGTAGTTAATAAATCCTTCAGTAAATATTTACTATTAGATCTTTAGCATTTTACATTCACAAAACTATAAGAACATGCTGTTTTAATAGCATAAAAACCTGAGCCAAAAGATTCCAGCATTTTTCCCTTTTCTCAGTTAGCGCACTACACAGACTCACAAAAGACAAAAATTATTTTTGTTTCGATATTTTTGAGCGTTGTTATCAAAATGGAGTATGGAATTGACAGTCATATTTCATTTGTATCTTTGTACTAATGTACATTTCAAACTCTTTGCCATCAGTCTAAATGTAGGGACATGCAATTTTTAATAATAATTCCAACCGATTTATGAATGCATAGGCATATGTCGGCAATTTTTATTCAGTAAGAACGTTTGATGGGTGTGTTTGTCTCGAATAGCAACAGTTTCGTTGGACTGACAAAACAAATGATCCTTCTGTGTAATGTGCAGCATGCATGTCGGTGTTTCACCTCGCCGCTGACTTTATTCGCCTCTTTGTTCCCCTTTGTTTCTCTTATCGTCGCACTGTGACTTATCGCCCAGTCACGCGTCCCACCCACACTCTGCCTGCCCTTCAGTAAACGCACCGTGTGAAAACTTGAACCACGGCGGGAGCGTCCATTTGATTCTCCAGCACACCTCCGGACACATTGGGTCCGTTTGGGAGCTTTGTCACATTTGACATCTCACTTTCTATTTTCCACGGGCTCTGTTTGAGGAAACGACGCGGCAGTGATTGGACACGAGTGATCGAAGAGGTAACGTGGCGATTCCAATGAAAAAGTCGAAATGGTGTAATATAGAAGTTGACGTACGGTGTATAAAATCTCCTTTACCCGATTATTTGTCTCAGTCGATCTTTGTGCAGGTTACTGCACGGCTTGTCTGTCTGACACCTCCACTTCCGATTTCCTGTTTCCAGTTTGCAGTTCTGACTTCTGAGTCTGCATATAACGTGGTCGTCTGCTATGGAGGACTGAAAGTGCCTAAATAAAATAAATAAATACACATGAAAGGTTTGATTAAAATTGTTAATTAATTGTTTCATTCATTTAAACAATTAAATTATATAAACGAGATAAATAAATGAATGCACCATTAAATAATTTAAGTGTCATTAATTAAATGTTTCATTTATTAATTACATCTGGAATTAAATAAATCAATGTGACACTAATTAATTAAAATATAGATCGAAATATTTCTGTATTTGATTAATTATTTCATGGTGTTTATAATATATATATATATATATGTCATTGTTAATGACACATTGATTTATTTAATTCCATATTTAATGAATTAATTACACAATGAATTAATTAATAAACATTTCTTTTTGGCACATTCAGTCCGCCATACTCATGCCACTCAAGACAGCAATGCATAGTTTTTCTGCCGCAGTCTCGCTATGTAGAAAATCAGCTTGGGCTAGCCCCTAAAGATGCAAAAATAATATTAGTAAATGGATATTGCGGTTGAAAGGTACTTTAATTAGTGACTGAGACACATGTACAACAGAAAATCTCATTTTTGTGCAAAAATGAATTAAAAGGACATAGCATAGCATCCCTTTGTCCTATTTCAGGAGAATACTTTGCCACCAACAATGGCCTCCCTCAGCATCTCAAATACAACTTTTGCTCTTGAACTGCTGCGCACCTTGAGCCTATCAAACCCCACTGGAAACATCTTTGTCTCCCCGTTGAGCATCAGCTCAGCATTAGCAATGGTCTACCTGGGAGCCAAAGGACAAACTGCTACACAGATGGCACAGGTAAACAACATTTCTTGCCTGTGTCAATTGGAGATGTCAGATAAATGAAGTTATTGTCTATTACTGTATATAAAGCTTGGAAAATAATCTGGAGAACACGATTCCTTATGATTGCATTTAAAAAACGCTGTGCTCAAACACGTGTTGCTGATTCTAAACACATGTCTCTGTTGTGAAATCCTTTGCTATAGGCCTTGTCATTCCAATCTGGTGAATGCGTCCACGCAGACTTCCAAACTGTTAACGCAGACATCAACTCACCCTCTGCATCATACGTCCTAAAACTGGCCAATCGCCTTTATGGAGAAACGACTGCCCATTTCCTACCTGTGAGTTATCAGGCGGAGGGTTCTGCCAGTAATTGCTATAGAGAAGTGACACGCTAAACTTGTCTTATTAATTTGCAGGAATTAATTGATGCGACACAGAAGTACTATCAAGCAGACTTGAAAAATGTTGATTTCATTGGTGCTTCAGAGGATTGCAGGGCAGAGATTAACAGCTGGGTGGAGCAGCAGACAGAGAGTAAGACCTGGGGAGGACATATGCAATAAACGGCACTAAGTCGCGCAGGCAAAATGCATAACGTTGCTTTGTTACGTGTGTTTCTTCTCAGATAAGATTAAAGATCTGCTGAAGCCAGGAACAGTCAGCTCAATGACAAGATTGGCTCTGGTCAATGCCATCTACTTTAAAGGCAACTGGTTGCACCGCTTCGATTCAGCAAACACCAAAGAGATGCCATTCAAAGTCAACCAGGTGAAAATGAAAGAATAGGTACAGTAGCAACAATTTGGAGAATGGGTGAGGCAAGGCAAGGCAGCTGTATTTACAGAGTGCATTTCAGACACAAGGCACATAAACTTCATGTGCTTTACCTATTACAAAACCACAATGAAGGCAAAATATGAACTGAAAAAACTGAAGGATTTAAGACATTTGAAAGCAAACTAGAAAAATAAAAAGCAGTTGACTACAATTATTAAGTATATTGACAACATTGCATGCAGCATAACAGCAAAATGCCGCTTCACCATATTTACGTTGAACTCTGGGCTTCACTAATTGATCCACATCTGCATATCCATCATGCATTGAGGACCCAAATCATTCCGGCCTTTTTAGACCAGGAACAGAATTTTGAAATCAATTCTACAGCTCCCTGGGAGCCAGCATAAAGTCTTTTGGACTGGTGGCTGGTGAAATGCAGCCTTTCCTCTCGGACTTTGAGCGAAAGTCGGGGCTGGACTGCCCACCAGCCAATTTCACTGAACATACAGACGTAAAAAAATTCACTCTCACATTCACACCTGCGGACAATTTAGAGCCTTCATTATGAAAACTTGGAATGTGGGAGGAAGTGGGCAAAATGTGTTTATACAAACGATGGTTTAAAGTCAAGTTCTCTGTGTTTGATGATTGTCAGAATGTGACGACGACGGTCAATATGATGTATTTGATGAAGAAAATGCCTTACAACTACATCCCTGAGCTGGGCTTGCAAATCCTGGAGCTGCCATACATGAATGACGAGCTCAGCATGGTCATCCTGCTTCCAGAGGAGACAAGTGATGGCACTGACCCACTGTTGACGGTACACAAGCGAACAGAAAATCCTATCCAATTCATGGCGCTCCCAGGGTTGGACACAATTGTTTCACATTCATGCAATAGACACAAAGCGGTAGCGCCTCCAAAGCAGTTTTGAGGTCTCCATGTCAAGTACACAGGAGCAATAAGGGAACGACTCCCCCTACAGTTCATTTGTGTTGGTTTTTTTTGTGGGAAAAGTGAATACAAAATTAACTTTTTTTTTTTTTTTTTCCGAACTGCTTGTGTTGGCACCGGTCGCCAAGATTATGCTATTTGCGCTGCAGTTTTTTTTAAACACAATTTTTAATGTGTAATGCTGAAGACAACTGCAATTCGAACGCCACGTAATGTATGTCTGATTTTCTTCTAGCTGGAGAAGGAGCTCACACATGAAAAGCTTGATGAGTGGACCAAGAGAGACAACATGGACATCCACTCTGAAGTCATTGTTCATCTACCAAAGTTCAAACTTGAAGAGGAGTACGTGCTGAATGAGCCTTTAGCTAAACTGGGCATGACAGATGTGTTTTGTGCTGCAAAGGCTGACCTTTCGGGGATGAACGGTGAGGGAGGACTCTCTCTGTCCACAGTGGCCCACAAAGCCTTTGTGGAGGTCAACGAGGAGGGCACGGAGGCGGCTGCGGCCACTGCTGGCATTGTATCTTTTTGCATGCTGAGGGAGGAACACTTCACGGCAGACCATCCCTTCCTTTTCTACATCAGGCACAATAAGTCCAACTTGATCCTTTTCCTCGGAAGGTTCTCTTCTCCTCAGTAGAGACACTTCAAATCAAATCACTCCAAATAAAGAAAGAAATACAATGAAGGCTATGTTTCCTTTGACTACATTTTGTAACATGCACACAGGGAAATATATAATCAGCCGGCAGAAGATTGTTTTGTTTTGGTAGCACGGTGGATGATGATGGTTAGAAAATCTGCCTCACAGTTCCTTCTGAGATTGTAGGTTCAAATTCGTAGTTTGTATTTCGTCCCACATTACAAAACATGCATGTTAATGCAATGGAAGATGTTAAATTGTGCTTAGGTGTATTTGGTGGTATTGGTGATTGGTTGGCATAGTTAGCACAAACTAACAAAATAATTAAAATTAAATTGTAATAATAATAATAATAATGATTATAATATAATAAAATAATTTACAAAATGAAATGCTTTTGAAAAATGAAAATGCCAAATATTCTATATTTTGCGTAGAAATTAAATGTGTTGTTTTGCAAAAAGTTATTTAGCCACATATTTGAGAATAATACATTTTGGACCTGTAATTGCTGTCATGAGCTGAGTTTCTGTTGATTTTGGTTTGGATTATTTTTGTAGTTATGTCATGTTTTCCTGGTGTCATCCTCCACCAGTTCTCATCAGTCAAGTCCCTTGTGTCTTCCAATCATCTCCCTGTGCCAATTGTTTCATGTCCGTGTCTATCTTGTCCTGTTTGTTTGTTTTTTTAGAGTTTCTGATTAGTCTTACTGGGATCCAAATGTAAAACACCCAACAGAAGTTGCCGGCGGCTTGTTGGCAACATAAGATGGCTGCCCTCTGGCTTCAGCCCACAAGAGGCCACATAAGAAAGAGTACGTCATGAATACACCAGTGGAAGCAAGTCAATGTTTGTCAAAAGTAGATAGCTACCAAAGATTGGAGGGAAGTGATATTGGGATTCGACGAGGTCGGGACATAAATTCTATACCGTGACCCGGACTCGAACCGGGGTTGCAGCGGCCACAACGCAGAGTACTAACCTCTATACGATCACGGCCCGCAGGAATAGTGCGCGACGCCAGGTGTCATCGAGAGCTATTAGTAAGCATGTTTGTCAAAAGTAAATAGCTACAAACGATTGGAGAGAAGTCATATTGGGCTTCGACGAGGTCTGGACATAAATTCTATGCCTAGACCCGGATTCGAACCGGGGTTGCTGCGGCCACAACGCAGAGTACTAACCTCTATACGATCACGGCCCGCAGGAATAGTGCGCGACGCCAGGTGTCATCGAGAGCTATTAGTAAGCATGTTTGTCAAAAGTAAATAGCTACAAACGATTGGAGAGAAGTCATATTGGGCTTCGACGAGGTCTGGACATAAATTCTATGCCTAGACCCGGATTCGAACCGGGGTTGCTGCGGCCACAACGCAGAGTACTAACCTCTATACGATCACGGCTTGCTGTAATACTGTGCGACGCCAGGTGTCGTCGAGAGATAATAGTACACATGTTTGTCAAAAGCAAGTAGCTACAAACGATTGGAGGGAAGTCACACTGGGCTTCGACGAGGTCGGGACATAAATTCTATGCCGTGACCCGGATTCGAACCGGGGTTGCTGCGGCCACAACGCAGAGTACTAACCTCTATACGATCACGGCTTGCTGCAATACTGCGCGACGCCAGGTGTCGTCGAGAGATAATAGTACACGTGTTTGTCAAAAGCAATTAGCTACAAACGATTGGAGGGAAGTCATACTGGGCTTCGACGAGGTCGGGACATAAATTCTATGCCGTGACCCGGACTCGAACCGGGGTTGCTGCGGCCACAACGCAGAGTACTAACCTCTATACGATCACGGCTTGCTGCAATACTGCGCGACGCCAGGTGTCGTCGAGAGATAATAGTACACGTGTTTGTCAAAAGCAATTAGCCACAAACGATTGGAGGGAAGTCATACTGGGCTTCGACGAGGTCGGGACATAAATTCTATGCCGTGACCCGGATTCGAACCGGGGTTGCTGCGGCCACAACGCAGAGTACTAACCTCTATACGATCACGGCTTGCTGCAATACTGCGCAACGCCAGGTGTCGTCGAGAGATAATAGTACACGTGTTTGTCAAAAGCAATTAGCTACAAACGATTGGAGGGAAGTCATACTGGGCTTCGACGAGGTCGGGACATAAATTCTATGCCGTGACCCGGACTCGAACCGGGGTTGCTGCGGCCACAACGCAGAGTACTAACCTCTATACGATCACGGCTTGCTGTAATACTGCGCGACGCCAGGTGTCGTCGAGAGATAATAGTACACATGTTTGTCAAAAGCAAGTAGCTACAAACGATTGGAGGGAAGTCATACTGGGCTTCGACGAGGTCGGGACATAAATTCTATGCCGTGACCCGGACTCGAACCGGGGTTGCTGCGGCCACAACGCAGAGTACTAACCTCTATACGATCACGGCTTGCTGTAATACTGCGCGACGCCAGGTGTCGTCGAGAGATAATAGTACACGTGTTTGTCAAAAGCAATTAGCCACAAACGATTGGAGGGAAGTCATACTGGGCTTCGACGAGGTCGGGACATAAATTCTATGCCGTGACCCGGATTCGAACCGGGGTTGCTGCGGCCACAACGCAGAGTACTAACCTCTATACGATCACGGCTTGCTGTAATAGTGCGCGACGCCAGGTGTCATCGAGAGCTATGAGTAAGCATGTTTGTCAAAAGTAAGTAGCTACAAACGATTGGAGAGAAGTCATACTGGGCTTCGACGAGGTCGGGACATAAATTCTATGCCGTGACCCGGATTCGAACCGGGGTTGCTGCGGCCACAACGCAGAGTACTAACCTCTATACGATCACAGCTTCATTTTGGAATTCAAATTGCTTTTAAGAATGCTGCAATGTCAGATTTTTTTTTTAATTAATTTACCCCTCTATGCATTCTTTTTTTTTTAAATATTAAGAATATTTCCCTTTCCTTGTATAAACATGCATAGTCGGCAGTTCTCAGAAAATGAATGCAAGGATCCCTTGATGCCAAGATAAAAGTGTGTGTGTTGTGAACGAGGCAGCGTTTAAAAAAAACCCTAATTGATTTCATATATATTATATATCAATCTATATCACCCCTATTTATGTGGCCTCCATGTAATGCTCTACAATACCACAAGAGAGCGCCAACGAATAACAAGTAGCAAATCTCGTTGCCCGAGAAGGCCACCCAAAAAGCGTCCTTGCATTTCTGCTGCCTCAAAAACATGATCAAACCATGTAATTTGTGAGTTGTTTCTATTTAAGGAACAATGAGTTTAAATGGATGGGCGCTTTAAATTTAAAACGAGTAATATAAGGATCTATTAACATTTTTATGGGGCAGCAAATGGGCTTCTCACGTTCTTATTTATTTATTTATTTTTTTTAATTACCGGCATGGATCGGTCGACCAATTATAATTATGGAAACATCACTATGTATAGCAAAATGTGCAATTCACAAAAAAAAAAAGACGACCCCGTTGGCATAACATTACAATGTTGGTTGTAATGAGGTATGAGGTAAAGTTTTCGTCTGAAATACAGTCATCTTGGATTATTGGCACTGGAAAGTTTGCAGGTCATGGTAGAGTTTGTGACAACATTTGAGGTCAGGTTGGAATGACATTTTATCCCAAGAGTTAATGCTGTCTGTCACAGTTGTTTGCTTATACCTCACAAGCATTTAGAATTGTAAATGTTTTTAAAATGATCACTTTCTAAAATCTAATCACAGAGGGTGTGAGAAAATTAGGTGTGAGCCACCACTCACTTATTGATGGATACTGCCAGAAAACAAAATGGAGTCATTTTACTGTAGGTAGAAAAAACAACAATATGTTTATTATTGTGATTTTGTTTGCAATGTTGTACAACCAGATGGCCGCTTGATTAGAGTTGTGGCTAATAATCTAATGCAGTATAATTTTACACTACTGTAAATACAACCATAGTAAGGAACTTATTTTTTTTAACTTAGTGTAATATCGCATCAAACATCTCAGAATTACAGTTCTAATAGAGTGGATTGGTTGAGGAATTTCATTGTGTAATAATGAATCCAATTAAAATCAAAACACAGAACTGTTATACTAAAATGTAAAAATAAATTGTTTTTAAAGGAGAACAACATTTCTTGAGAACTTCAAAAGGCAAAAGTCAGGTTGCGTCGACTCGTTTTAAGGGACATCTTTTATTTGCCTAACCGCTGTGGCCGGGCAAGATAACACGAGTGACAGATAGATGCCGGGTTAATCATACTTGCTTTTGGGGCTTGCACACCTTTATAAAGGCGCATCTGACACAGGTCAGTCACATCCATCGCCATGAGGGTCCTCGTGCTCGCCTTGGTTGTGGCGCTTGTGGGTATGTCTTTTTGCTCTTTCTACTTCAAAGTGACAATTTGAAGAGTACGATAGCTTTTTTTTTGCACTTACATTGTTTGAATATTTCTGCTTGCTTTTGAAAGTAAAATAACTCTTTTCACTCTTCATTCAGCTGGCCACCAGGTCAAATTTGGTAAGTAAATCTGGACTAAAAAAAAGAAAACATTTTTGATTGATAGTCAAAGTATAACGTGTCACTGTATATTGTTGCAGCTCCAGAGTTCACTGCTGGAAAGACATACACCTACAAATATGAAGCAATTCTCATGGGGGGGCTCCCAGAGGAGGGTCTGGCTCGGGCCGGCTTCAAAATTAGGAGCAAAGTTCTTCTCCGTGCAGTGACTGACAACACCTTCATGCTGAAGGTAGCGACCGTTCTTGTGTCAGCATCAACACATTTTCACAGAGCCATGTGACCACTCGCTCTCTTTCCTTTGCAGCTTCTTGAGCCTGAGCTCTTTGAGTATAGCGGCATCTGGCCCAAGGACGCTTTTGTTCCAGCCACGAAGCTCACTTCAGCCCTGTCAGCTCAACTCTCGACACCGTTCAAGTTCGAGTATGCTAATGGCGTCGTGGGCAAAGTGTTTGCTCCGGCTGGCGTCTCGGCCTCTGTGCTGAACATCGTCAGGGGACTTCTTAACATCCTCCAAATGAACATCAAGAAGACGATGAACGTCTATGAGCTTCAGGAGGTATAACTTGCTACATTCTTCATTTATTTTTCATTTCTCTAATTTCTTACTTGAGTTCTCATTGTGGCGCAATAGCCCGGCGTACAAGGTGTGTGCAAGACCCATTATGTGATCACAGAGGATGCCAAGGCAGAGCGCATCCTTTTGACCAAGACCAAGGACCTGAACCACTGCCAGGAGAGAATTGTCAAGGATATCGGAATGGCTTACATGGAAAGATGTGCTGAGTGTCAAGCGGTAAGCGCAACATGTCACTTATCAGCCGCACGGTGAGATTTCATCGTGTTACTTGCTTTTTTTCAATGTAGAGAGGCACCCCCCTGAAGGGAACAGCAGCATTCAACTATGTCATAAAACCATCTTCCACCGGTGCTCTGATGCTGGAGGCATCCTCCACTGAGCTGATCCACTTCTCTCCGATCAACATCGTGAACGGCGCTGCCCAGATGGAAGCCAAGTACGCACTCGAAATAAAAAAAAACAAACAATGCGTTCAACAAATGGGGGAGTGCTTTCAATAACGAGTGTCGGTCCTCAGGCAATCCTTGAAATTCCTGGAGATCCAGAGCGTTCCAGTGGAGCCCATCAGAGCCGAATACCTCCACCGCGGAAGCCTGCAGTACGAGTTTGGCAGTGAGCTGCTTCAGACACCCATCCAGCTCCTCAGAATTACCAATGCTGAGGCTCAGGTACGTCTTGAGGCATAATGACTCCAAAATGTTTTCATCTCCCCCTGCTGCCACACACTTTACTTTTTTGACCAACAGATTGTTGAGATTCTCAACTACTTGGTGAACAACAACATGGCCAAAGTGCATGAAGACGCGCCGCTGAAGTATATTGAGCTCATCCAGCTGTTGCGTTCTGCCAAATACGAGACTATTGTGGCGCTCTGGTCACAGTTCAAAATGCGTTCAGCTCATCGGTAGGTACAACCTGGATTTCAGATCTACTCCATCTTGACCCAAATAAAACTTCGAGATGATATTGTGCTCCTCCAGAGAATGGATCCTGAATGCCATCCCTGCCATCGGCTCTCATGTTACGCTGCGGTTCATCAAGGAACAATATGTTGCCGGTCAACTGACCTTTGTTGAAGCCACTCGGTCTTTGGTGGTCGCCGTGCACATGGTGACCGCTGACTTGGAGGCCATCAGAGTCCTGCGGGCAAGTCAATAACATTACATGCTCATTACCGTGAAGAAAATCTGCTTTTGTGACGTGCTTTTCATGTATGAACTTCGATTCAGGATTTGGCGGAGAACCAAAAGGTTGAGGAAACTCCAGTTCTGAAAGAGATTCTTGCGCTAGGCTATGGCAGTCTGGTTTCTAAATACTGTGCAGAGAACCCAACTTGCCCGGTGGACCTCGTCAGGGTATGATGACTGATTGCTATTTTTGCTTTTCCACAACTGAATGTGTTGTGGTTGTAACATGAGCCATCTGTTTTGCTCTGCCTCCACAGCCTGTCCACGACTGGGTTGCCAAGGCTCTTGTCAAGAATGATCATAAGGAAGTAATTGTCGCTCTCAAAGTTCTGGGCAATGCGGGACATCCTAGTAGCATCAAGCCAATCCTGAAGGTCTTACCGAGCTTTGGCAGTGCCGCTGCTAACCTGCCATTGCAAGTTCACATTGAAGGTGTTCTGGCCCTGAGAAACATTGCTAAGAGAGAGCCAAAAATGGTGAGCATTTATGCTTGGTAACTAAAAAATCGTGCAAGTTATTTTGTTACGAGCAACGGCGCTTGTGCTGTGCTTTTGCCAATTAGGTCCAGGATGTGGCTGTTCAGCTGTGGATGGATCGAGCCCTTCACCCAGAGCTCCGCATGGTTGCTGCCATTGTGCTGTTTGAGACTAAACTGCCCATGGGCCTTGTGACCATCCTTGCTGACGGCGTCCTAAAAGAACCAAATCTTCAAGTTGCCAGCTTGGTCTACTCTTATATGAAGGCAATGACAAGGTCCACCGCTCCAGATTTTGCCCCTGTGTAAGTACCTTCACAACGGTTGTATTTGCCCTTCTTTGACATCATTGCCAATTGTTGATTTCGGCGAAATTTACAGTGCTGCAGCCTGCAATGTTGCCGTGAAGCTCCTCAGCCCCAAACTTAATCGACTGAGCTATCGCTTCAGCAGAGCGCTCCTTGTTGATGGCTATTACAGTAAGTAAGAATATTTACAGAAGTTTTCCAAGTCAGTGCGTTGATGGCTGCCACCTTGCTCGTGCAGGCCCGTGGATGGTGGGAGCCGCTGCCAGTGCCTTTTATGTGAACGACGCTGCGACTGTGTTGCCCAGAGCCATCGTGGCCAAAGCTCGTACCTATCTGGCAGGCGCGTATGCTGATGTCATTGAGGTATAAACTCAGATTATTCAACAATTACGGATGCTAGGGCGGCATACCATATGCCACAGTACTATTAAAGTAAAATAATTATGTTTTAATTGATTCTGATTTATGATTTAAATTAAAAAAAAATATTGCCTTGAAGTTCTGGAACATCCTGATTATACGATTAAACAACAACACAGACCGTGCATGTAAGAAGACTTTGTCCTCTTGGGGTCGCCATTCTCACTTTTGCCACTGTAGTATCAGTGACGTTTAACTCTTGTGCCTTTAAAAGGCAGGGTGATTGACGTGTGCGTCGGTGAATGAGTTTAGTTGTTAAAGCTGTTAGCGCATGTTAGGGATTAAAACCCCACGATTAAAATTAGCAATAACGTTACCTTGATTTTTACTTGTTAGCTTCTTGTGTAATGGATTGATTCAATTAAGCGTTTTGCAACCCAACCGTTTAAGGCAAAAAAATATATATCATAATTATAACAATAATAAAAACAACAAATCAAGCATATTCAGCAGGGCAATAATATTTCCCTTCTCAGGTTGGAGTGCGAACCGAGGGAATCCAGGAAGCCCTTCTGAAGGTCCAAGAGCTTCCTGACAACGCCGATAGGATCACAAGGATGCAACGAGTTGTCAAGGCTGTAAGTGATCTGTTGTGTATTCCTCAACAGAAACCAAAACATTAGTCTGTTTTTTCATTCATTCGCTTCTCTTTGCATCCTAATGTCAGCTTTCCGCATGGAGAGCTCAGCCGTCACGCAAGCCCCTCGCCTCGGCGCATGTCAAATTTTTCGGACAGGAGATCGCCTTTGCCGCTGTTGACAAAGCAATGGTTGATCAGATCATGGAGGTACGTGAGGCATTTTGTGTGAAGGCCTCTTAATGGTCAAAACACAAATTCTTAAATAAATCTGTCATATTTTACCAACAGCTTGTCACCGGACCGCGCGTGCAGTCCTTCAGAAGGAACTTTTTTGCTGAGATGCAGGCTGGCATGAAAATGAATTACGCTCAGCCAATGCTGGTTGCTGAGGTTCGTCGCATCCTACCCACTGCTGTCGGTCTGCCGATGGAACTCAGTTTCTATACTTCTTCTGTTTTGACCGCGACCGTTGAACGTAAGGAGGACCTTTGCTTAAATATCACTCGTGCCCAAAATTGATTCACATTTTAATACTTGTCACTTGTTCATAGTCCAAGCCACTGTGTCACCACCGATAACTCAGGATTTCCACCCGTCCCAACTGCTTAAATCTGACATCAGCATGCGAGCTGCATTTACTCCCAGGTAAACAGATACATTTGAAATAACCTCTTTATTGATCTAAAAAATACACTAAAATGCTATGCCACTTTTGCGCTCTATCTGTGTTTTGCAGTGTTTCCATGCACACCTATGCAGTCATGGGTGTGAATACAGCCTTGGCCCAGGCAGCCGTTGTCTCAAGAGCCAAAGTTTACACTATTCTCCCTGCAAAGATCGAAATGAAACTTGACATGATCAAGGGCAACTTCAAGGTTGACCTGCTACCTGTCCAGGGCGTCAATAAGATTGCATCGGCACTGTATGTACATTTTTCAGGCATATGAATTCAAGCGACATGAATTATGTTTGTAATGTCCTCTTTTTTTCTGCATCCCGACAGGGTTGAGACTTTTGCTGTTGCACGAAATGTGGAAGATCTTGCAGCAGCTAAGATAACACCAATGATCCCAGCTGACTTTGCACGTCAGTCATCAAAGAAGAGCTCGTCCAGTATGGCATCCACTATGAGCGACGAGAAGGTGAGTTTGAGTTCGAGTCCCACTTTGCTGTGTTTGGCCACCTTTCTGCAAAACAATATTGTTCTCTCGGTTCTGCTGCTTTTAGTCAGTGTCGTCTGAGCTTGTCACCGGCCAACCAAGCAGAATGAGGAAAGTCATCAGGGCCTTTGAGAAAAAGCTGTGTGGACAAATTGAAACCTTTGGAATCAAGGCTTGCTCTGTGATTCAGTCTCGCAATGGGGCCTTCATCCGAGACGTTCCACTGTATGCCGTCATTGGAAAACATTCAGCTTTTGTTGAGGTCACACCAGGCAAGTGGAATGAATGAGGCCACTGGTAGAAATAGGGGTTAATTGGTTCCTAAAAAGTCCATTTGTGTCTTTGGTTCTAGCTGCTGGCCCGGCCATCGAGAAGGTTGAAATTGAGATTCAGGTTGGAGAGAAAGCAGCCGAAAAGATCATCAAAGTCATTGACCTGAGTCAAGATCAGGGAATTCTTGAGGACAAGAATGTCCTGATGAAACTTAAGAAGATCCTTGTTCCTGGTCTGAAGAACCGCACCTCCTCAAGCTCCAGCAGCTCCCGGTCTTCTTCTTCCAGCTCTTCCTCCAGCAAATCAAGCGATTCGAGCTCATCCAAGAGCTCTTCGAGTTCCTCACGCAAAACGAGCAAGATGGTTGACGTTCTTGCCGCCAATTCCAAGAAAGCCAAGTCACAAAATCCCTCTCGGAAATCCTCCAGCAGCAAATCAAGCCCGAGTTCGAGCAAATCCTCCAGCAGCAGCCGCAGCAGCAGCAGCCGCAGCAGCAGCAGCAGCAGCAGCAGCAGCAGCAGCAGCAGCAGCAGCCGCAGCAGCAGCAGCAGCCGCAGTGTCTCCGGCCGCAGCAGCAGCCAAAGCAGCAGCCGAAGCAGCAGCCGAAGCAGCAGCAGCAGCAGCAGCAGCCGCAGCTCTCATTCAAAGGTGAGACACGAACTACTGCAATCACATTTAAGTCTAAAAAGAAAAATAACGTTTATATTTTTCCTTTGCAGCAAGAAATATATCAAATGAATTTTACCAAGACTCACATCCACCAGGTATTTCCTGTTGCACATAAAAACATGAAGGACCTTCTTGCAGCCAAGGAAATGTTTTTCCTGTTTGCAGCATGCGCGCTCTTCTCGTCGCAGCAGCCAGAGCAGTCACCGCAGTTTTGAGGACATCTACAATAAGGTGAGTCTTACGCAGTCATTTGGGAAAAAGCCTTATCAAGACAAATGTTTTGTGTTTTTGCAGGCTACGTACCTCGTTAGTACCGTCAAGCCGACCGTGACCATCCTCGTCCGTGCCGTGAGAGCCGACCACAAGGAACAAGGATACCAGATTGCGGCTTACTTTGACAGAGCGACATCTCGAGTGCAGATAATTGTTGCCAATCTGGCCGAGAAAAACAACTGGAGAATCTGCGCTGATGGTGTGAAGCTGAGCAACCACAAGCTGATGGTAACGGTCCAACTTGTGATCTCTTCCGGCACGACTTTGAGTCAGGACCAACTAATGGCATATGACTTGAACATTTTTAGTCCAAGATCGCCTGGGGTGTTGACTGCAAACAGTATATGACCCAGATCTTGGCAGAAGCAGGTATTGTTGATCAACTGCCAGCACTCCGTTTGAAGCTGACTTGGGACAAAATTCCAAAGGACATGAAACACTATGGACATAAGTAAGCGGCACAGTCTGGTACGCATTTCAAATATTTTAGTTGATCGGAGGGCCACATGTTGATTTCTCTTTCAATTAATCCTGTCCAGGTTGTCTGATTACATTTCAAGAGTCGCTCTGCAGTCTGGAATCAACCAGGCGAAGGTCAAGAATGTTGCAAAGGAGATCAAACTGACAGTAGCAGTTGCGTCAGAACAAAGTCTGGATATTGTGCTCAAAACACCAAAGGTAATCAATATTTGTGAATGTGCTTTATCGGTGTCACTCGGATTCCAAATGATCGCCATCTCCTTTCCAGAGGATCATCTTCAAACGAGACATACCTCTCCCCATTTCTCTACCCATTGGAAACACTTCATCCGAGCTGCAGCTGTACAAGGACAGCTGGGTTGACACCATCTCTTACATGGTCAGCAAAGCTCATGCAGGTAAAAACGTTTTTCATCACTTCGCTTCTTTCACAATTTGGAACTTTCAATTTCAGTTCGCCAAAACACTTTCTTTCACATGTGACATCATGGTTGTATTTTATTACTTTGTGCAGCTGAGTGCAATGTTACCAAGGACACAGTGGTCACATTCAACAGCAGGAAGTTCAGGGCAGAGTTGCCTCACTCTTGTCCCCAAGTTTTGGCTCAGGATTGCACCAATGAGGCTAAATTCATTGTTCTGCTGAAGAGAGACCAAGACCAGGAACACAACATGCTCGTTGTGAAGATTGCAGATATGTAAGCGAGTGTTCACAACCAAAAACCAACACGCAAAGACAGTCAATATGGTGTCTTATTTGTTGTTTTCTCAGTGAAGTGGAAATGTATCAGAAGGACCGCGTTGCCATGGTGAGGGTTAATAAAGCAGAAATCCCGGCCAGTAAGCTGCCGTACAGTCAACCGACAGGTTTGATTTTCCTTTCTCTTAAAGTCTTCCTTCCAAGTAAACAATTTAATGAACAGTGTGTTGGTTGCAGCCGACATTCTTATCAGACAAAGCGGTGAGGGCATCGCTCTTCACGCTCCCAAACACGGTCTTCAGGAAGTCTACTTTGACGTCAACTTCCAGAGGGTAGGAACTTCTAGGTCCAGCGTAGCGACAAGCTCCAGAAAAGTAAACGTGCTCTCACTGTCTAGGTCAAAGTTGTGGACTGGATGCGAGGACAAACCTGCGGACTCTGCGGAAAGGCCGATGGGGAGATCAGACAGGAGTTCCGCACACCCAACACACGTTTGGTCAAGAGCGCAGTCAGCTTTGCACATTCCTGGGTTCTGCCTGCTGAGAGTTGCCGGGACGCCTCAGGTAAAGCATCTGTCAACTTCATGGATTCTGCGCTGATGATTTGGGTCACAGAAGGGACACAGAATTAAATTTTTTTACATGATACGAGCCACCTCCCAATTGTGTGCCAACTTGTTCCAGAGTGTAACATGAAGCTTGAGTCTGTGAAGCTGGAGAAGCAGATGATCGTCCATGGCCAAGAGTCCAAGTGCTTCTCCGTGGAGCCCGTGCTGCGCTGCCTGCCCGGCTGCATGCCGCTGAGAACCACCACCGTCTCAGTTGGCTTCCACTGCCTGGCTGCTGGTGAGTCGGCCAAAATGTTGAGACTTTACAGCTCTCGATCACCTTCGCTGCTGACCACCTGTATCCTGTTGCAGACACGCATGTGAACCGTTCCAAGGGCATGAACGGCATCTTTGACAAGAGCGTCGACGTGAGAGAAACCACCGAAGCGCACATTGCCTGCCGTTGCACTGCTCAGTGTGCTTAAGCAGATGTTTATTTCCATATACCACGCCTCCCAATCACAATAAAGTGTAAACTGAAACCGCAGACATGTGTGATATGAATGGACTTTTTATGTGTTGTGCTGTCTTTTAACAATGCAAACATCATTCATTTGGTCACTGAGGTTATTCAATCCATGTACTGCATCCATCTGTTCATCCATGCGGGCATGAGCTGGAGTCTGAATGAGAGGCGAGGTCACCCTGGATGGGTTGCAAGTCACTTACTGGATAGACAAACAAACATTCGCACTGACAATTACAGTCTTCAGTACACCAAAAGTATCATGAAAATCCAACCGGGCACAGGAACCAGGTGCAAAGACCCCAGTAAGGCACACAAGTGGCCTCAAGTGGTTGAGTTGAAGCAAATTTTGGTCTTGTTCATGAATGACGGAACAATGGAGTGACAGAACGACTGGTGGATCAGTGCAGCTTCATCCGTGATGCCGACTGCATCAGGGTGTTGTGGTGAAGACAGAGCTCGGCTCAGCTCACAACAGTAGCATGGTTAATTTAGTTAACGAAAATTAAAGGAAAAAATAAAACTAAAATTGAAAAACAAAAACGTTAAATATAATAATGATAAGCATTTTAAAAAATTACAACTGATTAAAATTACATTTTACGTTTGCAAAACTAACTATAATTAGAGTGAAAATGTCGTTTTCATCTTTTGGCAATTCATTTAATACACAAGCCTTTGGGGTTTATTTTTCATGTATTTCGATATTAACGCCTCGGCCGTTTTCCAGAAGAAGAGACGGTCGAACAGTTATCTGGGAGTTGTAGTCCTCTTCCTGTCTGTCGCACAGAAATGACAACATCAAGCAACAGCCAATAAAAAATAGCTAGCAGAAACGTCGCTCTTCTGAGACGAATTTGCGCTTGGCTTTGCTCGAATAGCTCACCTGCTCTTCACATCTAATCTGCCCGGAATGCAACGCGAGGTAAAAAGGTCTTTCCTTTTTGGTTCATACATATGAAAGAAAAAATTCAGTATATAAAAAAATAGTACACTGTACAATCGGGTTTAATACCTCTCAACAATAATTCAATCCACAAAAGCACTTCAGAAGTTAGCAACTTGGCAAACAACGCATTCTCGCTTTATTTAACTGGGGCGCATGCAAGCAAATAACGAAGCGGTGTCATCCACTGCATTTATTCTAATTCAAAGTCTGCGGACTGTTAGATTGTATCCTATCTTATCAAAATGTTTTAAAAATATAATTTTGTTGAATTTTGACAACACAATACTTATTGTGGTGTTTTTCTAATGTTGCACACAAGTAAAACACAAATTTCTCTTCAAGCTTATTCCAAAACTGTTTTTGATAAAACTAAAACTAATTGACACGAACAAAACCGCCCTGAAAACTAATTAAAACTAACTACCTTAAAAAAACCTCAAATGGGTGATACGAGCATGAATAAATGGCACCCTCTACTGGGTAAGGCTTGAAAAACCAACATTTATTTTTTCAAACCGGCCCACTTGGGCTCTCTGCACAAAACGACATGCATGCTTACATGCCTGTGGGAGATTTTGTGGCTTTCTCTCTTCTGATTTGGGGAATACCCAAAATAGTCTGTGCTAAGTCCCAGTAAAAAGCAGAACTTCCATCCATCCATCATCCATTCGCTTTTCCTCACGAGGGTCGCGGGCGTGCTACAACCCACTCCCAGCCGTCTTCAGGGAGTAGGCAAGGTACACCCTTGTACTGGTTGCCAGAAAATCGCAGGGCATACAAAGACAAAAAACCACTCCGCCATCACAATCACACCATGGGACAATTTGGAGTGTTCAATCAATCTGTCATGCATATTTGTGGGAGGAAACCGGAGCATCCAGAGAAAAGCCATGCAGGCAAGGGGAGAACATGCAAACTTCACGCAGGAAGGCCAGAGGCCGGATTCGAACCCTGTACATCCGAACTGTGAGGCGTACGTCTAACCAGTTGGCCCACCGTGTTGCCCAATATGGAAATTATGACACATAAAAATGATTATTCATTGATTTCAAAATGTAGTATTTATTCAAGTCGCAATCTCCAAACTGTGAGGTGGACGTGCTAACCAGTTGCCCACTGTGTTGCGTTATTGTTATTATTATTATTATTATTTTATTATTTATTTATTTATTTATTTTTATCATTTACATTGTGTAGAACTGTTTTTAATTGCCTTAGTGTGTTATGCAAAGGTTAAACATGACAAGTAGACTCCCCTTGTTGAGTTTCTTTGATTCAGTCTTTTCAGATTACCATGACCTGGATGAGCGAGACCTGTTGCTTTTTTGTGTTTGTTTAACTTTCTATTATTGCTTAATCTCTTGATCCTTTTTCCACGTGCACTTCCCCACGGTGCCACGCACATCTGATTGGACCACAAATGACTGCACGTTATGACTGACTGCTGCTGAACAACAAGTGGCAAACGTAGCCCGATGAGGAAAAAAAATCTAAGCTTTTTTGTTTGTCGATGTAACTCTGTTTTTATTTTTCATTTCATTTCATTTTCTTTTTAAAATAATATTGTATCTTATGGATTATGTTGACAATTGTTAAAATGTCATGTCATCCATGGTCATGCTGACCACATCAAATAAAGTGAGCAAACAACCATAGTCATTGTGCCCTGTTGGTGTGAACTTTGAAACCAAATTGGAACGATGTGACACAGACGTGACAGACAGTAATAAATTAATTAAGAAAGAAATGTCACAATACAATTATAAAATTCATGAATAAACCTACATTGTAACCATATTGACTGAAAACAACTAAAAATGAACTCCACGCATAATTGTATTCTGTGAAACAAACACACTCATCTTACCATCCAGCAAGTGCAAATGTTTGAATATTTCTAATTCCTCTGTAATAAATGAATCCAACTCGGGATGCAATCTGTCTTTTCTTGATATTGATTGGAATAAATGACAAATGTATTGAAAGCCCCATATTCGTACCCTGTCCAAATTTTGACTTAAGGTGAAATGTGAATTGTTTGATTTGTATTTGTGTCTTCTATCTAGGAATTAAAAAGGACTGGCAAAAGTTACATTTTAGGCTTAATTTGTTGTTTTCATATTGAAAGCACCTCTTTTATACATATATATATATATATATGTGTGTATATATATATATATATATATATATATATATATGTAGATATATATAGATAGATAGATATTTTTATTTTTTTTAATTTTCCCAGCTCCTTGTTTGCATTTTTTTGGTACTATTAATTAAATACCCCTATAATTAATTCCCTACCTCGCTTCTCTGCATTTGGGTCCTCCTACACTTCAAAATAAAATCTGACAGAATGAAGATGACAGTGATTATAAAAATGTGATTCTGGGGGAAAAAAATAAAACAGCCTTTGAAGCTTTATAACATATAATCAGCTTCACACAGAATTATTACAAACATGCATCTCCTTGTTTTTGATGTGCATTTTGCTACATAGGACAGCCCTAATACATATATATATATATATATATATATATATATATATATATATATATATATAAGAAACAATTCTCAAAACTGCCCACAAGCACCACACTCCAGCACTGTTGGTTTGTAAAGCCCAGTGGTTACTTGATCAGGGTGTTTTGTTCTGAGATGATGTGTTAAAGATGTACAGCTAATATGGTACAGTATTTGCAAAGTATACAAATTATTGAGTTAAAATATTTAACTAGTTAAAAAAATGTAAATTAATCTCCAGAGTTCACGCTTTAATTTGGACATATATATATATATATATATATATATATTTATATATATATATATATATATATATACCAACAGTGCTGGAGTGTGGCGCTTGTGGGCAGTTTTGAGAAATGTTTCTAAGAAAAATGCCTGTAAAGATGTCTCCGTTTAGGTTATATTAAAAAATCAAAGAAAGCTATTCGAACAGTCTTTGAATTAAATATTCTTCATATTTGGTGATTTTAGATTCATTGCCAGGTATTATTCAAGTAAATATCTGTTACAAGCCTCACAAAAAAAAGTTGTTGAAATATGTGATTAATCAAAATTAATCATGGCATTTTTTGTGATAAATTAGTGAAAAATATAATTGTTTGACAGCAGTAATATCTATCTATCTATCTATCTATCTATCTATCTATATGTACACACACACATGCACAATAATTTCAGACAGAAATATTTTGTTTTTTTAAATAAAAATTCACATAAATCCAAATTTGCCTTGGGCAAAGGAACTTTATGGTGTAGTACTTTCTTTTGATGGCTCAGATTCAAGAAGACAGCAAATATTTACAAACGATGCTTGACTTTGACCAAGTAAATAACAGAGCAGCCCCATTTTCCGCTATAAAAGGATGCTTGTGAGTGCAGACAAGTACGACCCATCAGCCATGAGAGTGGTTGTGCTTGCCCTGACTTTGGCCCTTGTGGGTAAGTGCCAGTGCTTTCATTCGCTTTTTAAAATGAGTTGGTTTTTTTTCAGGGTGTTATTTTTTTATTCTTAATAATGGTTTTATTAATTTATTTGTTTGTTAAACGTCCATCCATTCAAATTAAAATTGGTTATGGTTAATTAAAACAAAAAGTGTACTACATGTTTGCATTTTGAGGCCAATTGTAAATTTGGATTATGTCTCTTAACTGCGCATTTTTGTTCCATTCCTTTTAGCCTGCGAACATAACTTCGGTGAGTATAAAATTAATTTTTTACAAACAGTAAATTATCCCTGTCGTACAAAAAGGCTTTTATCTCAGAATTTTGCGAGAAAGTAAAATTTGTTGTGTTTTCAGTGAATAAAATATAAATAGAAAATATCTCTCATAAATAATGCTTTTCATTGCTTAGCCAAAATATAAAGACTGTCCAAAAAGAGCTAGTGTCTGTTTTAACGAAAGTCAGTTGCACTGTATGAAAACGTGTCGTTATCTGTTCACGTGCCAATGAACACTTTGACTTTTCCAGCTCCTGACTTTGCTCCTGGTAAGACTTATGTTTACAAATATGAGACGATGCTCCTTGGCGGGCTACCGGAGGAAGGTTTGGCGAGAGCTGGACTCAAAGTGAGAAGCAAAGTTTTAATCAGCGCCATTCAACAGAACATGCTCCTGCTCAAGGTGAAGTCCATCAATCTCATATTCAAGCATCACCTGAGTAGCACAAGCACACCGATTGACATTTATGTCTGAAACTGTAGCTTGCTGAGCCCGAGTTCTTCGAGTACAGTGGCGTTTGGCCCAAGGATGCTTTTACTCCGGCCACCAAGCTGACTTCGGTCCTGGCGCCTCAGCTGATGATCCCCATCAAGTTTGAGTACTCCAACGGTGTTGTCGGAAAAATGTTAGCGCCCGAGGGTGTCTCGGTCATGGTGCTGAACATCTACAGAGGTATCCTGAACGTCCTGCAGCTCAACGTGAAGAAGACACAGAATGTCTACGAGATGCAGGAGGTAAGCCAAAGAGGCGTTGCTCGTGCATCCATCACAGCGTATTCAAAAATGCTTTCTTTTGTGTCAAGGCCGGAGCTCAGGGTGTGTGCAAAACTTTCTATGCCATCACTGAAGATGATAAGGCTGAACGCATCCTCCTGACAAAGACCAGGGATCTGAACCACTGTCAGGAAAGGATTGTGAAGGACATCGGGTTGGCCTACACTGAGACGTGTGTCAAGTGTCAGAGGGTAAGTGACGTTTTACAATGGATAGGCTCACAGAAGTCGAAAGGGCAGTGTGCAAAGTCGACTGTTTGTCTTCCAGGATTCCAAGAACGTGAAAGGAGCAACCGCATACAACTACGTTCTGAAGTCCATTCCCAACGGTGTCATGATCTTGGAAGCATCGGTCAATGAGCTCATCGAGTTCACACCTTTCAAAGAGATGCATGGAGCCGCTCAAATGGAGACCAAGTATGGAAAAGGAAAATGACGTCCATGTCAAAGTTAGGAGACGAGCAGGCAATCAGTTCAACTTTTCATCTGCCTATTCTATTTCTTCCCTAGGCAACTTTTGACTTTCGTTGAGGTCCAGAATAGTCCCGTGGCGCCCGTGAGAGCCGAGTATCGTCAACGCGGATCCCTCAAGTACGAGTTCTCCACTGAACTGCTGCAAACACCCATCCAGCTTGTGAAGATCACCAACCTCCAATCTCAGGTTTGCTGCTTTCGACTTGCTTCAATCACCAAGATTGACAAGAAATCGCATTCCGAGGATATTTGATGATATACCGTACCTTCATTTGTTCGCAGGTAGTTGAGGTTCTAAATCACGTCACCACCAACAACATGGAGAGAGTCCACGATGATGCCCCTCTGAAGTTTTGGGAGCTCATTCAACTCCTTCGTATGGCCAAACTTGAAGATCTGAAAATGCTTTGGAGCCAGCACAAGGCCAAACCTGCACACAGGTAACATTCCCATTAACATTTCAGTCAGAAAAAAAAATGCAAATGAGACGTTACCTACGCTACTCTTATCTTCCAGGCAATGGATCTTGGATGCACTTCCTTCCATCGGAACTCCCGTTGCGCTGAAATTCATCATCGAGAAAATTGAGGCCAATGAATTCACCACCTTTGAGGCTGCTCAAGTTTTGGTCGCCTCGGTTCATATGGTGACAGCCAACAGTGAGGTCATTCAGCTGTTTTCGGTGAGGAACGCGGAGCCCACACTCCTCACATCGTTGTTGCATCAAACATGAAACATTTGAGCAAATGTCTTTTTCAGAGCTTAACAGTCAACGACAGAATCAAGAGGAATCCGGTTCTGCTTGAGATTGTCTTACTTGGCTACGGTACCATGATTTCCAAATATTGCGCAGAGAAGACAGTCTGCCCCGTCGAACTGGTCAAGGTGAAATGACCTCACCATTCTGCATTTTAAGATTAATTCTGTTTCCGAATGAGAGTTGGTGTATCAATCCTGTACTTTTCTCACGCAGCCCATCCACAGCCTTCTTGCGGATTCCATCTCCAGAGGCGACAAGCGGCAAATGGTTTCTGTTTTGAAGATGTTGAGCAATGCTGGCCATCCAATGAGCCTCAAGCCGATCACAAAGGTCCTCCCCATTCATGGCACAGCGGCTACAAGCCTACCCACCAGAATTCACGCTGAGGCAATCATGGCCTTGAGGAACATCGCCAAGAAGGAACCAAGAATGGTATTTGCAATGCTTCACTTGAATATGCTTTCACAATGGTGAAATATTCAAGGGCATCTTTCAAGGTTTCATTCCTCTTCCCCAATAACGAAAGTCTTCACATAGTACCCTGTTCATGTCTACCCCCAATAGGTCCAAGAAGTGGCTCTTCAGCTGTACATGGACAAGACTCTTCACCCTGAGCTGCGCATGCTCGCGTGCATCGTTATCTTCGAGACACGGCCGCCAGTGGGTTTAGTGACAACTCTTGCCAACCTCGTGAAAAGGGAGGAGAACTTGCAGGTGGCCAGCTTCACCTACTCTCACATGAAGTCCCTGACCAGAAGCACCGCTCCAAACCACGCATCTATGTAAACTCCCTCTCAAGACACATCGTCACATTTGTCTTGGACAAACTTATGTGAGAAACTTTCCGTTACAGTGCCGCTGCTTGCAACGTCGCAGTCAAAATCTTGAGCCGCAAGCTGGAAAGACTGAGCCTCCGCTTCAGCAGAGCCATTCAGATTGACTTATATAGCCGTAAGAGCTATACAATATTTCCCATTCCCCCCTCCTTCCTTCTTGCTGTTAACTAAATGCGTTTGTCCAGATCCCCTGATGCTCGGCGCTGCCGCCACAACGTTTTACATCAATGATGCTGCCACCGTTTTGCCAAGAACTGTTGTGGCTAAGACCAGTGCCTACATTGCCGGAGTTGCTGCTGATGTCCTCGAAGTAATGATCTCAAGTGACCTTACATTGAAATTCTGAAATTCAAATTCATTTGAACCATTGATCGTTTGCTAGGTTGGAGTGAGAACTGAAGGACTCCAGGAGGCTTTGCTGAAGAGCCACGCTTTAGCCGATGATGCCAACAGGATCACCAAGATGAAGCGTGTCATCAAGGCTGTTAGTTATCAACAATTCTCCACGGACACAACGAGATGACAAACGATGACGGGCTGTCCTAAGTTGACTCATGTTTGATTTTCGTCTTTTTCCAGCTGTCCGACTGGCGTGCCATGCCCAACAGCAAGCCTCTCGCCTCCATCAATGTCAGGCTCTTTGGACAAGAAATCGCCTTCGCTGACATCAACCAGGAGTTGATTAACCAGGCCATCACGGTAGTGTTATGTTCTAAACGATGGCGAAAAAAAAGTGGCTTTTGCCACTTCACTTATATTCCATAAATCCAATATTAATCACAATGCCATGCTTTAAGTGAAGGCACATAAAACATTTTTTGGGAAATAAAAAAAAAAAGCTCAGCTTAAAAAAAAAATGACAATGCCTTTGCATTGTGATGCATTCTTTCTGCACAGATGGCCAATGGAGCTTCTGTTAAGGAGTTTGGTCGCGACGCTATCAAAGCGCTGCTGTCGGGAGTCTCATTCCATGTTACTAAGCCCATGCTGGCTGCTGAAGTGCGCCGCATCATGCCGACAGTTGCTGGATTCCCAATGGAGCTGAGCCTGTACACCGCTGCTGTGACTGTTGCCACTATTAAAGGTATATGCTCCCTTTCAAACGAGACGATCAACTTCTGATGTTTTGTTGAACCGGCGAGAAAAACTAAAGGGGTACTTTTTGGCAGCCAAGGCAACTGCAACTCCGGCTCTGGCAGACCCAATCGATTTCCGCCAACTCCTGAAGACCAAGATTGAGCTGATGGCTGACATCAAACCAAGGTGCATGCAAAGTCTGACAATGAAGTCATAAATCAACCGTTAAACCTCCTAACATTTGAACGTTATCCTCTCCTAGCGTTGTTGCGAACATGTTTGCTGTGATGGGAGTGAACACTGCGATCCTCCAGGCTGCTGTCCTTTCAAGAGCCAAGATCAACACCGTCACACCGGCCTCCATTTCAGCGAGACTTGATATCAGTGAGGGTCAGTTCAAGATTGCGGCTCTCCCTGTTTCTGCACCCGAAGAGATTGCAGCTATTGAGTAAGTCTTGACGTTCAGTTTCAACACAGTATGGTATTCAATTTGCGAGGGGGAACATAACCAAGACTTTGATCCTTTAACAGGGTTGTGAGCGTTGCTGTGGTGAGAAATGTTGAAGATATTTCCAACGCCAGAATCACCCCCCTCATTCCTGCCCAATACATGAGATCAACTTCAAAGCAGTCCCGCTCCTCAAAAACATCCTCTCGGTCTGCTAGTTTGGTAAGCTTTGAAATATCAGTCAGCAATGCGCAATGGACAACCACAGACTGCCATTTACCCACCTGTCTTTTCCTTTGAATAGGCTGCATCTTCAGAGATCATTCAGGATGATATGGAAATAATTCCCATCAGGAGAGCATTCTCCAAAAAGTTCTGCTTCCAAGCTTACGGAACTGGACTGAAGGGCTGTTTCAAGGTCGCCACAGACAACGCTGCTTTCATCAAGGACATTGCATTGTACAGAATGGCTGGAAAGCACTCGGTCTCTGTGTCAGTGAAGCGCAGTAAGTCATAGAATTTGCAAAATTGCATGGAATACTTCCAGTCGAATAGATAAACAACTAATTGATTGTTAATCTTAGATGAAGATGAATCCATCGAGAGACTGGAGATGCTGGTTCAAGTTGGACCAAAGGCCGCAGAGAAGATCCTCAAGAAGATCGACCTGGCTGAAGAGGATATCATCGAGGGAAGACCAGTGTTGATGAGGCTCAAGAAAATTCTGAATGGCACCTCCTCCTCCTCCTCCTCTTCCAGCAAGTCCTCTTCATCTTCAGTTAGCAGCAGCGGCAAGAGCAGCAGCAAGAGCAGCAGCGGCAAGAGCAGCAGCAGCAAGAGCAGCAGCAGCAAGAGCAGCAGCAGCAAGAGCAGCAGCAGCAAGAGCAGCAGCAGCAAGAGCAGCAGCAGCAAGAGCAGCAGCAGCAGCAGCAGCAGCAGCAGCAGCAGCAGCAGCAGCAGCAGCAGCAGCAGCAAACGAAACAGCAAGCGCACCAGCAAGCCCACCAGCAGCAAACGAAGCAGAAAGAGAAGCAGCAGCAGCAGCAGGAACAGCAGACACAGCATGCGCCTTGAAAGCAGCTCTGCATCCAGTTTGTCATCTCTCTTCAGCGCCAGCTCTCATTCCTCCCGTTCCAGTCGCCCCATCTTGAATGTAAGCATGCCAAAGTGGACTTTTTGCTTTATGTGTGAAATTTCTCAATTATTTTCGTCATCTTGACAGCGCGTCGACTCCAAGCGCACCTTCCAGCGAAACTACAAGAAGGTATGTGAGCACGGTGCTTCGACGCAATGATAAAGGTGCATATTTAATTTTTACCATCTTATGTTGTTGCAGTCTCAAGCTTCCTCAGCGTCTCAAAAGAGCAGAAGCAGCGGCAGAAGTTTTGAGGCCATCTACAGCAAGGTGAAACTTGGTCTTTTGGAACACGAACATTCATACCTCAGATCCTTTGCTTAAATGTTGTTTTTGTTTTGACTTTCTAGAACAAATTCCTCGGCTCTCAAAATGCTCCTGCCTTTGCTGTCATCCTGCAAGCTGTGAGGACCGACGGCAAGCTCCAGGGATACCAAATCACTGGCTACGCAGACAAGAGTAATGCTCGACTTCAGATCATCCTGGCTGCCCTGGCTGCTGATAACAACTGGAGGATCTGTGCTGATGGTGTCTTGCTCAGCAAGCACAAGGCCACAGTGAGAAAGCATCTCGTCGCACATTTTTCAATTCCTTTAGCAACCGTTACACATTCCATCTGTTGTGTCTTGAAAGGCCAAAATAACTTGGGGACAAGCGTGCAAACAGTATGACATGACAGTCACCGCTGAGACCGGTCTTCTTGGTCAAAGTCCAGCAGCTCGCCTCAGAATGACATGGAATGTACTGCCAACTGCTTTCAAACGCTACGCAAAGAAGTATGCAAGCCCAGTCGACACAAACGCAAAGACCGGTTGGATTTTAAATCAATTAAAAAAATGGTCTTTTCTCAAATCTTCCATCGCAGGGCATATGAGTACATCCCTGCTTACGTGATGGACCGCTTCATCCGAGGAAAGGACTCCAATAGCGTCAAGCAGTTGTCATTCACAGTGGCTGCAACATCTGAAAGGACCTTGGATTTGATTTTCAAGACACCGACAGTATGAACAATCCAACCGTTCCGGAGAGAAAATTATATCTTTGAAAATTCCAATCGTGTTATTTTGTCTACAGCGCAGCATCTATAAACTGGCTTTGCGTCTCCCCCTTGCTCTGCCACTGGATGAGTTAACAGGACTCACACCATTTGATGATGTGGCTGATAAAGTCCGTTACTTGATCTCCAAGGCCGCTGCAGGTAGTATACAGCGCTTAAAAAAAAAATCTTGTTTTGTGCGCGATTTATTCATGGAGTAAACCGTTTTCTCTTCTTCCTGCGTTCAGTCGAATGTAGCTTCAGCAAAGACACAGTGACCACATTTAACAACAAGAGGTACAAGAACGAGATGCCTCAGTTTTGCTACCAAGTTCTGGCTCAGGACTGCAGCGAGGAGATGAAGTTCATGGTGCTGTTGAGGAAGGATGATAATGTGCGCAACCATATTAACGTTAAAATCGCTGACATGTAAGTTGAAATGAGAATAGGTCGCACTATATGAGCAACGATGATGAAAAATTTTTTTTAAATGGCTTTCACTTTCTCAGCGATATCGACCTTTTACTGAGGAACACTGATGTGGTTGTGAAAGTCAACGGAAGGGAGGTGCCATCCAACAGTCCACAATATCAGCACCCATCATGTTCGTATTCATTATTTTCTTTAAAATTGTAACACTGCTGGATGAACAATTCCTCTCAAATCCTTTCAACACACTACCCACCATAACAAGAGAATTGTCAATTGTTTTTTTTTTTTCTAGCTAAAATTGAGATCAGGCCAAACAGAGATGGCGTCTCTGTCTACGCCCCAAGTCTGGGACTTCATGAAGTCTACTTTGACAAAGATTCTTGGACGGTAAATAACTTTGAAGCTCATTTGAAGTGGATGATTACTCACGAACGAATGGTTGATTCCATGTTTCCATGCAGATTAAAGTGGCCGATTGGATTAAGGGACAGACTTGTGGACTCTGCGGAAGGGCTGATGGTGAATTAAAACAGGAATACCGCACTTCCAACGGACGTGTGACCAAGAATGCCGTCAGCTTCGCTCATTCCTGGGTTCTGCCGGCCGAAAGCTGCCAGGACACCACAGGTGAAATACAAAACATGAAATATTCCGTTGGAAGGAAAGGGATTTACCCTTAATTCCAAATAAATACAAAGTGACATTTGCAAGAAGTGACTTTCACATTTTTTGCAGAGTGTCGCATGAAGCTCGAGTCTGTGCAGCTGGAGAAGAAGAGAAATGTGCAAGGTCAGGATTCCAAATGTTTTTCTGTTGAGCCTGTACTGCGCTGCCTGCCCGGTTGCCACCCCGTCAAGACCACCGCCGTCAACATTGGCTTCCACTGTCTGGCCAACGGTGAGCGATTAACTAAACATGCAGCAGCAGAAAACTGAAGCGGTTTATTATATTGCTCTTTTTTCTTTGTATTCGCAGCGGGCACCATGATTCCGCAGGACTTTTACAACTACAGCGTGGATCTGAGGGAAACAACCCAAGCCCATCTCGCTTGCAGCTGCACATCTCAGTGTGCATAACTACATTTACTTTGTCACTTAGTCTCAAAGTGTTGAATGTAATATTAAATAAAGTCGCATCTCAAAACCATCTTGATGCTTTGGAGTCATTGAAGTGCAAACATGGTCTCATAAATCTTTATGAATATACTGCATATTTATTTTGAAAAAGAAAATCATCACACAAGGTGTATTTATGGCAGCAGGTATCAGGTCTCACTCAACTTTACAAGTACTGAATTATTTCATTGTACATTAGATATCTTAAGATGTCCTGCAATGTATAGACACTGCACTTACAAACACTTCACTGGACTGGCCTAACTCGGACCATTGAGTAATAATTTCTGCAGGCCAGACAGCTACAAACATAATTTGATAAATAATAAAAATCTCCTTAAAAATAAAAAAATAATAATAAAACCAATCAATGACCACCCCTAGATGTAAAAAGACAAAGTCAACAAGTTGTTCATGACAATAGATGCAACACAGTTGCTCGCATGCCCTCTGCATCTGAGCCAATTTGCACAAGTTTAAATTCGTTTAATTAACAAATTTGGGAAACTGACAGCATGTCCTGCCCATCTATTGTTGTAGTAACACGGATGGCCACTGTGCGGCAGGGCTGAGCTGAATGAACATTAATTCTGTTGTAGTCAAAGCCAACATTTTCATTCAGGTTGTTAGCAAAATATAATTTGAGCATATTGTTTATACAAGTTACCATAAATGGAGTGATAGTGTGTACAATGCACACCTAAGTTGTTTCCGAGCTGTCACGCGGTATTATAGGAAGCGTCGGCTTCAGTGTGACATTTCTGACGTGGGCGTGGCTCCCATCAAGGTGTTTTCCCACGCGACGCCATGTCACGCTGGAAAACGCGCAACAGAGCATCCGTGTTTTCAACATCTTCTTCCGTCACTTGTTTGGCGTTTTATTTGGTCTTTTACTGTATTTTGACGTTTCCCGGCGCCACGCCCCCTTTGCTGCCATCCTCTTCCTATTCCTCTTCCTCTACCTTTTACTTCCTCCCTCCAATGTAGTGCCGGAGGAATGTAGTGTTGGTTGGCCACTTTAAAAATAGCCCCCCCCACCCCTCGTTTGTGAGTGCACGCGGCTCCGTCTCCGGTGGCGGCTCCGCACTGTGCTGCGAGGAGCGGGCATGCCAACATGGCGACAGACCTCGGCGAGCTGCTGGTGCCTTACATGCCCACCATCAGAGTGCCCAAAAGCGGAGACAGAGTGTTCAAGAGCGAATGCGCCTTCTCCTTCGACTCCCCGGTAAGCGTGCGCGCCTTATTCCGTCCGTGGGCTCGTTAAGGATGTACCTGCAACATATTCTTTGTTGAACCTTGTTGAATGGATGTAGTTGGTGACAGGGGGGCGGATGGGTGGGCTTTTCTTGACATTGTCAGCTGGTGCGATTGAGGCAAGGCAACTCGATTTAAGGCCGAGTTAAGTTTGTACCACCAGGGGCGCTTCTAGTCACCTTGGGGGGGCCTCCCGGCCCCAAAACACCAAGATCATATTCAATCCAGAAATATTTTCTTTTAAATAACATGAGTGTACAATTTAAATACAATATAAGACAATATACGCAACTGAAATGCAACATTTTCTGAAAGACAAAAAACAATCAAGCAAGAAATTTACAAAGTTAAAAAAAAAATCCATGATAAAAATAGTTTTATGAAATAGTAGTTGTGAAGCACTTTTGCATGAAAAATATCCATCCATCCATTACCCAATACTGGAGCCTCTCTCGGCTCTCTTCGGGCAATAGGTTGGCTACACCCGGGACTGGTCCCCAGACCATCGCAGAGCGCACGTAGACAAAAAAACCCCCAAAAAAACATTCACACTCACAATCACACCTAGGGACAATTTAAAGTGTCATAATTCAATGATAAGAAAAAACACATACTGTCATTGTTTGCCATTTATTTGTGTTATCAAATTAAATCAGATTATATCATGATAGATTTAAAAGGAGAGCAAATCACTACAATCTTAACATGTAAAAAACAAACACACACACACACACTCGCACAAAAAACAAACACTTCCTATACCTTCATTTGCAGAAGTAAGTTGTTGTTGTAGCTGCAAGAACTTTAACTAAGAACCTCCAAGTTGGAAAAAATGAGAGAAGTACAACATATTTCGTCAGCAGCTTTTTTTTGTTGATACGACAGAACTGTATTATTTTGTAAATTGTTTTTGGGAAGCTACTTTTGTTTTCTCTGCTTTTCTTTTGAATGTTGTTAATTTCTGTGTTTGTAAAGGCATCTAGATTTTGTGTCTCAACTTGTGTGAAGCACATTGAGTTGAAATGAGCTCGAATAATCAAAGCGGGCTAATTGTAGTAAATATTAGTATGAAAAATCAACAAATAAAGTGAGTTTGGCCATAACTGAGCATATTTTCAAGTGAGGAGGCATTCGTGTGCCGTTCGTAACTTTGCATGTGGTACACCAACATTGTGCGTCAACTTTTAGTGCCGCCGGCAGTAGTTGATTGCAAGTAAATTGTTCCTGTAATTGGTTTAAAGCGGCTTTGTGAGATTCTACACAAGCGACAGCAAGATTTGCTTTTTTTTGATGAGAAAATATGATTCAACATTTTTTTTAGTGCATGTTGTGGGTTACGGCACACCGTGATGTTGTGGTCTGATGTTGGAATCTCAGCTCTGGTTGCGTTTTTCTCCGGGTACTCTGGCTACTCTGGCTTCATCGCTCGTTCCAAAAACATGCACGCTCGCTTCATTTAAGAATATTGACGAAACTGTCCAGAAGTGTGCGTGTGCCCTGTGATTTGACTTGCGACCAGTCCAGGCGTCCCTCGCTTCAGGGATGGTTATTATGGGCGAAGTGTATGTTTCGAACTGTTTATTTGTTTCCCCAAATTGCATGGAGCACCATGCTCTCGGTTGCCGTTTTAGTGTCTTTTAGTGGCCAGTGTCTGATTACTTCAAGTTGACACAATATTCTTGTTTTCTTCTAATAATTGTCGATGACTAAAGAGTGTCCTCCAAATAAACATCTTTGGCGAGAACACGTTCAAAGCTCACTCAACTGTTTTTAAAGGTGACTCAGCTGTCTGGAGTTCATCATGTTAGGTCGAGGATGGCTTTATTTTTAGGCGTGTGCTGTTCAAGCTCATATGTCACTCTCGGCCACTTAAAGGTTTATCACACTGGTCCTTCACATGTGGCACATTTGGGATAGTTATTTATTTATTTATTTATTTATGTTTGACTGCAAAAGGAGGGTGAGAAGAAATTACGTTTTAAATACCTCATGTAATTAAAAACTGAGGGACCTATTGGAATTAGGCTAATTGTAGCCCCCGTTGTCTTAAGATAGGGATACACGCATGCCGACAAGTGGGCTGAATTTGAGCATCATCCCCTCGTCTGATTAAAGTCATCAAAGGCCCCAGTGGTGGATGTCGCTGAAAGTTAATCGGGAGTAATTTTCCGGTTGTTTGGTGTTTTCAGAGTGATTTTGTTTTTTGTTGTTGGACCTGCTCAATTAACGAAGATATTAAAAATCATGAGCGTGTGACGTGTGTGTCAGCAGTTTTCGTCAATGGCTCCTTTTGCAGATGAAAAGTTCTACAGAAATCAACCAGAAATCCTTTTTTTTTTTTCGTCTAATGTAGACACTTAAAAAAAAAACCAACATGCTACTACACTGCAATTTTGCAGCCTTTTATAATACACAAACTGAGATGTGGTAATCTTATAACACTGTCTGAGAGGTTTGCATCGCCATGGCAACTACATTTTAACTTCTTAGACTGCACTGGCACATTTTTATCTGTTTATTCGACACCCAATGTGGTGATATAGAGCATATATAAGGGGTGTGCAGCAATCAAAAAACAATTCGAAACGCAGAGCTGGACAGTCCGTCCCAATGGTGGAACGGTCCGACTTTGCGGCCCGGCCGGACGCCCATTTTTGTGGTGGGGGTTGGCAAATTAAAAAAAAAAGGGTTTGCTTAACGGTTGTTTTTAGTCCGGCCCACAAATCTGCCCTCATGCGTCCTCATCTTTTAAATCAAACTGATTGTCTGATTCAAATCGTTTTTCGTTACACTGCTAATGAAAACAATGAAAGTTAATTAGCATTACAAACTGACAAGTTTAATTGAATGAATATCCCTAATTTTGACTGCTGTAGTTTTATTTCTTTTCCCCTCATGTGCGCGTGTGTATGTCTGTGTTTGTGTGCATATGTGTGCAGGAATCTGAGGGAGGCCTGTATGTGTGCATGAACACATTCCTTGGCTTTGGACGAGAACACGTGGAGAGACACTATCGTAAAACAGGCCAGAGTGTTTACATGCACCTCAAGCGACACGTTAAAGAAGTGAGTATCTTCCTTGTGTGAAAACTCACTAAACTTAGATTATTTGATGTTTTGATCATGCGGTCAATGCGGGCCAATTTCTGCCTTCCTCAGTTGATATAATGAATATATGGAGATTAAAAAAAACAAAACCAAAAACAATAATACATTTAATAAAAGTGAGAAACAAAATAGACCAGCAAAAAACGACCAGAAAATTACCGTTGGCCGATTCGACTTGCAATATAACAGTTGGCTGAACACGTGTTGTGTTACTTTATATAATAGAAGAGTTGATTTAGAATATTTTCACGACAAATTTGTCCATCTTATGAATAATTTGAGGCTTAATTGTAGACATGAGCTCCTCAACTCTGATGATGCAGCTTAGTGCAGAATTGCATCTTATTGTAATTTTTGACAAATATTTATTTTTGTTGCTATTTATGTCTCTTTGAAATGTATTAAGTTAAGTAGATGAAATAGTGAATGGAGCAAGTTTTGAAAAAAATGGTTGTTTTGGGGGTTCGACGTGTAAAAAAACAAGTTACGTAAATTGTCACATTTAACCTGAAAGTTACATGAATAAATATTGTCCAGTTTTAGATTTGTTTCGCTTATGCTGGCATGACTCTGTTAATCGTTTTCCAATATCATTCTTGCAAGTCTTGGACCCAAACTGAAGTTTCTCTTGATGAGTTGCTGTTGAGCACGAGCGGATTCAGCTTCAGCTTCATCTTGCGCTTCAGCTTCCGCTGTGTTTTCTCACTGGCTCTAATTGCTCCCAGATAAGCTGTGCTTTGTAAAGAGCTGCTATTTTCATGCCTGGATCTGGAAACAGGAACAGCTGTTCACATTCTGAAGGCTCCCGTGTCCGCCATTTTGTTTTCCCTTCTCATGAAGACTTTTTTTTTTTATCTCAAGTGTGTCCAAATTCTCTCAGTTTGATTGTGTCCCTCCGTTCTGATGAACAGACAAACAGACTGACACCTTAATAAAGAATACATTAATTAATGCTCTGAGGCTCAGTCCTATTAACCAATAAAATAAAACAACAACTCTGGACCTTGTACACCTCAAATACTTTGTATTAAAAAACAATTGGTCTTTCTGCTACTCTACAAAGAGTTGAATAATTAAAACAAACAAACAAAACAGAAAAACTTGAGATCCAGAGGGAAATATGCACCTGGAAAAGTCACGGCGGTGGATTTCAATCAATCAATCAATCAATCAATCAGTTTGCTTACTTCCTATGTATATGTATCTATCTATATATCAATATCTAGATCTAGATACAAAGTTAGATACATATATGTATATATGTGTATATAAATAATTTTGATTTTTTTTAAATTTATTTGTTTATTTACTTATCAAAAGTTTCTCTTTTTTTTCACCCTCAGAAACCCACAGGAGCGGCAGGAGGCGCCATCCCAAGGCGACAGAACGGTAAAGTGTTTTTAGGTAAGTTCCTTGAGGTGGAGGAATTAGGTGATGAAGGGTTGAGTGTTTCCTCGCAAATTTATAGTGTGCGACAATAAAGTTGTTGCAAAGAGATTGACCAATTTAACATTTTAGTGATGGGTATAATAATTTATTACAATCACTTACAGTAATTGGTTCAGAGTTCTGTCTAGTGTCAGGAATCCATTATTGATTAAGACATTTCTATTTAAGGTCTAAAATGTCCAAAAAATGTCCAAAGTGTACCTAGTAGTAGTATACCAAAAAAATGACAATGATAATAATGAACAAACGTTTGCCCTCAAGAATTTTGGTTTCAAAATGAGAAAACCCTGAATAAAACGAACGTAGGCAATGTTGACTCCGGAAGGCTCGAGCCGCGATTTAAACTCGGACTGTCAGACAGATGTGGCAACCACTGGTGAAGCATGCTCCTTTGTCAGGCATTACTGAAAATGAAAGAAATCATCAGCATAAGATGAAGCCGGCCAAAATAGCCCAAATACAATGCCGTGGCATGTATTGCGATGTATGTTTCCGCTTTACGGTACCATAGCATATTCTTGATGCGTTTTGTCCATTTTCAGTCATTGGTGGTCAGAAACGCCACGGCTGTCATTGTTTGTTGCTGAAGGGATCAGATCGTTGCCCTAATCAGACCCCTCCTACCTCCCGCGTTCTAAATATAGGTCATTTATGTGTATGTGCGCTTAGTAACCGTTCTAAATCAAAGTGCCACATGCACAGCCGTGGCTCGACGGGTACGCAGTTGCTTTCCAGTGGGGCCGCCCCCTGTCTCTCGCTGGCCTTCAGCTGCCGCCACCCGTCAAGCCGCCCTGCCTCCCTCTTGAAGCTGACACACTTCTATTGACGCTGCTTGGCAAGGACCGGGGGTCTCGACCCCCCCATTCCAACACCTTCACCCCAAAGTTGTCCAGGTCGACAGACATCTTAAGGTTGCGCTTCTATCTCCTTCAATTTATCTGCTCATCAGCACGCTCGCATATCGTCATTGTTAGTGCGGCCTTCTTCATTTTGTCATCCGCTTCTTCTGTGTATGTATGCTTATAGTGGTGCGCCTCATACCAGTCCTCTGAGCCAGTCTATCATTTTTGTTCCTTCTCTGACAAGTTTCCATGATCCTGCCGCTCATGACTCATTCCACAACCTTCGGCTGCTCATTGCTAGCATTATTTGGCCATTGTATATTAGTAACTGACGGTCCTCAGTTTAGGAGGTTGCCAAGGTTACAAACTCTAAACTTTGAGATGCTGCTTCCACACCCAAAAATTCGCCACAGGATTTCGGGTTAAAATGTGCTGAAAGGATTTCCAACTTCCTGTTTGGAATGATTTGACGCAACCCTCCGTCACCCTTTACTGGTCGCTAAATATTCAGTATGCAGCAGTCATCGTGACGATATATAACGATATTCAGTCACTGAAGGTTTGAAATGTTCCTGTTGGACTGTTTCAGGATCATTCTTTTCTTTCAAAATAAAAGAGCGAAGAAAGGATGATTCAAAAGGAGTGACATGTCAGAAGCAGCTTGACTGAATATTTGCTTCCTCCTTTTGAAGATTTAGAGCTAAACCGTGATTTTAACGGTGAGGACTATGAGTACGAGGACGAGGCCAAGCTTGTTATATTTCCAGACCACTTCGAGATCGCCTTACCAAATATTGAGGAGTTACCCGCTCTGGTCAGTGAGTTTGCTGTGTTTTGCTGCATGTCAACTGGAAGGACACACTCAGCGACCATTCATTCCAGAATGAGTCATTTGATCACATTTCATCATTATCATTATTACTAATATTATTATGTGAACACAAGCGTTGAATGCACATGCTCTAATGGCCACAACATTAGGTACGCCTGCGCTGTGCAACTGCATCCAATACGATACAAGAGATTTAGCAATAATTCTGCCTTTTCACATTTAATTGCAAATGCAAAAAAAAATATTTTTTGAGCGAAACTAACAATTTATTTATTGCTGCGGTTGTCGTTCATTGTGGCGTAGAAGTGCACTACAATATACGGGGATAATTCTTCATGATACCAACTACACGAGAGGTTTAATAGATATGAAACAAGGCAAACTCATTCTGGTCTTTTTTGATCGCTCTTGTACTAAATTGTACATGTGTGCCTAATGAAGTGGCCTGCTTTGGTTTTTGGCGCATGCACGGAGAATGAAGTGAGACTTCCTTGTGCATGTTTTTGTTCTTGGTCCAAAATGTCTGGTTCTGTCATTACAATGCGTCTAAACCTGTTTGCACAGCTTCTGTCCTGTTTTGAAGCAAAATGATGTGTCGTTTCTAATGAGACGTCGCCGCTGCTCCGGTGCATCTAGGTGACCATCGCCTGCGATGCAGTGCTCAATGCGCCGTCGGCCTACAAAAAGCAGGAGCCTGAATCTTGGGAGGAGGAGATCACGGTTTCTAGACATGCCAGAAGCCTCAGACAGTTGGACAATGGTGTCAGAATCCCCCCCAGGTAAGACAAACTCCTAATCACATAAAGACGGTCTACTCTAGATCTTAATTAGATCCTTTTTTTTTTGGTTATTGGTGGAAAATATGAAAAGTTCCCCTTTAGTATCGTAAAGAAAAATTGAGATTCCGAGTTAATCCGGGGACTTTCAACAATTGTGTGTTTGTGGCCACGAGGGCAGCTCAGGTTTGGTGTGCGACGACACGGTTGGAACGATACGCCAAACAAGATTCGGTGCTTATCATCGTCCATAATGTCATCTGATTTTTTATTTATTTATTTTTTTTAATAAATGAACATGTTATTGACAATAATATATTGTGCAAGTTATTATTTGGATCATTCGACCCGATGGATGGTTCGCGCTCTACAAATCACGAAATGTTTATTTGTTGCGAGAAGAAAATGAGCAATATTTAAAAAAAAAAAAAGTTATCCATTCTACAGATTTCAGTGTTTCTTGCTTTCGCTCGACTCCAGTTTGGTTTCTAACCAGAAGCGGGTGGACAAAATGGTGCAGTGACAGTCGCAATCATTTTTTTTTTCCATTATACCTTTCATCAAACCAAAATTGCACGCAGTAATGTGCTGCCTGGCACAGTACACGAGTACTGGGTTGGCTGCCGACCAGGACCAAGGTGTCCCCAAACTCCGGCCCAAAGTTAGTCCGCATAGGCTTGAGCTGACCTTTGACCCTAAGGAGGACAAGGACTAAAGAAAATGGATGACTTGACTGTGACTGCTGGATGGAAATCAGTCAAATGTAAATAGGATTGAATCAGTCGCCCAACATTCTTGCATTTTTATTGACATACTTTCCTGTCTGTTTGCATTCACAGAAGATTTTTTTTTACCAGCAGGTTTGAACAAGCAACTGTGTATTAGATGGCAACACAACAGTGACATCATTGTTGTTCCCTGCCGACAGTGGCTGGAAGTGTCAGAAGTGCGAGATGAGAGAGAACCTGTGGCTGAACCTGACGGATGGCGCTTTGCTCTGCGGGAAGTGGTTCTTTGATGGCAGCGGCGGGAACGGCCACGCTCTGGACCACTACAAAGAGACCAAACACCCGTTGGCTGTCAAACTGGACACCATCACCCCAGATGGAGCAGGTCTGATATCGCAGGTGTTATTTTAAATGAGGCATATTCTGCATTCAAGTGGTTCACACATGTATTATAACAACTTTGATCAAAGTAGCTCAAGGATAAAGAATTCTAGTCGACCACTCCGAATGGCAGAGCTGAACCAGAAAATCTTGATCCATCTCTGAGCTTCCTCCGTTCTGACCGACTCAACTTCTGGTTTCAGATGTCTATTCGTTTGAGGAAGAGGAAGCTGTGGTAGACCCGCACATATCGGATCACCTCTCCCACTTTGGAATCGACATGCTACAGATGCAGAAAAAAGTAAGCCATCATGACATTCTGTCCGCATGTGAGAAGTAGCGCAAGGTGTGCCGTGCCCCCTTAGACGGAGAACGGCCACCACACAGACAACAACGGGCGGCCACGGCTCAGCGATTGGGAGGTGATCCAGGAGTCGGGCATGAAACTGAAAGCGGTGTACGGTTCTGGTTACACTGGTATCAAAAACCTCGGCAACAGCTGCTACCTCAGCACAGTCATGCAAGTCCTCTTCAGCATCCCAGAATTCCAGAGGATGTGAGTACGCGCAGAAGGCCTCAAAGTGGTTTCGGCTTCTTATTGTTAAAAACAATCCAATTGTTTTGTTTTTTATTTTCTGACAACAAATGTCTGTGGTGAGTGTTTGACATGTGTTTGGATCTGTAGGTATGTTGGAAACCTTCAGAGGATATTTGACTATTCACCTCTTGACCCCACACAGGACTTTGCCACACAAATGTGAGTCCAGCACCACACAATGATTTATGTGCAACGTTTGTAGTTTTGCAGTAACGCAAATGCACTGTAAGATTTATTTTCCTACAACATGTCTGAGTAAATCCTGCGATGTTTATTTGGCCTAAGCCGATGTGTTGCAAAAAGTATGATTGTGAAGCTCAAAACTGAGTTGAGTTGCAGGTTGTGACTTTTATCACCCGCTAAACATGTTCTTGTCATGATTCTTATTTATCAGAACACATGTTTTTGGTTGTTTTTCTGTTTTTTTTTTTTTTGAATGAAGGTTACGCTCATGCCAGTAACATCCTCGGATTGAAAGAGATAGGAACACGTTTAGTCAAAAGTGCTTTAATAATAATAATAATAATAATAATAATAATTAATTAATTAATTAATGATAATTATTGTTAACCCAAAAGTTAAAAACACACAATGATAACAATCAGAAATAACATTATTTTTGTTCTTAATTACTTATTATTAATAATAATCAATTATATTGAAAAGGTAAATTAGTGAAGTTATCAGTTAAATAAAAGTATTTCTCATTATGATGAGGACTTCAAAAACTCACAAAAAACAATTGAAGGCCAAATCATTAAAAATTCACTAAGAATGCAGTGGATAATGAAACAAAAACATTAGCATTTGCAACACTTCTGACCATTTTTTTCCCCTCCAGATTTTAATTTTTTAATTTTTTTAGGTGACTACGGTCACCTTATCATGTTGGAGGGATTTGCGTGTCCCAATGATCCTCGGAGCTAAGCTTATCAGGGACTTCATGCCCCTGGCAGGGTCACCCATGGCAAACAAGTCCCATGTGAGGGACCAGACCAAGCACGGCTCAAAAGGGACGTCCGTATTTATTGCGTCTTTAACAAAAACTGATGTTCTGATAAATGAAGACATCATGTGGAAATGGAACAAAGAGTCATCTGAAGCGTTCCTATTTTCAACTGCATTTTGTCCAACAGGGCTAAAGTTGGCCATGGGCTCCTCTCAGGCCAGCACTCCAAACCACCCATGAAATCTGAGCTGATTGAACAGGTGATGAAAGAAGAATACAAGGTATTAAACTGGGTATGTTCAGCTCCATCCACAACTGGCCGCGGAGGCCACGCAAGCATGCTACTCGCTAGTGCCAGCCAACAAACAAACAAACAAACAAAAAAATAATTTGACTGAAATGCTGCATGTGAACGATTCTCCTTCCACTGCATTTACAATTTGTGACGCAAAGGCTAAGCGACACAAACCGTTGCATGCTTTTCAGAATGTGCTTGGACTGTCGTTCTCTGTCTGAAAATAGCTTTTGGCCGCAACGCCGCATTTGCGGCTCCAAGCGCTTCGGACGACAGCTGTCGCGGTTCCACTTGCACTGTTGCTTTCTTTTCTTCCGTTCTTTTGCTCTTTAATTCTTTCTTTCACTTTGTTGTCAACACTTCACCGTTTCTTCCCTCGTCTTCTTCTGTCCGTGTCACAAAGTCACAATCTTGTTCTTTTTTTCTCCCCTGCATGGTACACCGTTGTGAACGCAGCTGCTTCATTGTTTTGACATTTGCTGTTCGAATGTCAGCATGAAGTTTGCATGTTCTCCGTGTGCTTACATGACTTTCTTCAAGTACTTTGGTTTCCTCCCACCTTCCCAAAAAAATTTTGTGTGAGGTCTACTGAAGGCTCTTAGTTGTCCGGAGGTATGAATGTGAATGTCATATACAGTGTGTGTCCTGCGATTGGCCGGCGACCAGTCCAACGTATACCTTGGGTATATAAATCGGCTGCGATCTGCTCCAGCTCACCCGAAAGCCGAATAAGGACAAGCAGCAAATAAAATGGATGGAAACCCTAACATGGCTCAACTCGTTGTTGATGCTTTTCTCCTGGCGAATGCGGGTGTGATCAGATAATATTTGTAATATTGGGTCACCTGGCGTTCCCAGAGTCTGTACAGAGTCTGTCACATTTCTGAGTTTTTTGAGTCGGGAGCCATTGCTGGGTCCATTTTTCTTTTAAGTTCATTTAATTTTGATTGGGGAAAATCAAATTAAGAGCTTGGTCACAGAATCGATTAAGATGGAACCACTTCAAATCGACACTGTGTAATGGAATGCAATTTTCAAATCACAAAGTCCGCAATTTGGAAAAAATGCCGCTTTATTTTGGTCGGCCGGTAGGCTTTATTTTTCATACATGAATATTCATGTTGCCTGCCAGTCGGACTCCATCACTGAGTGGGAACCCGCACACAAGTCAGGCGAGTGCACTACGATATTATGAATGACTCCATCAATATTCTTTGTATTGATTTCTTTATTAGATCATTTCAGTACTTAACAAGGACAATAAAGAAGTGAATAAAACGTGTTTCAGTAACATTTCTTAGTGCATCTTTCTTTTTTTGGTCACTTTCTGGGGCTAAATTTTGATAATGAAGATGATAATCTCCCCCAAACAGATGCAAATTGAGCCACTGCTGTACGGTGGAAAAGTTGACGTAGTTGTAATCGTATCGCCGTTTTTGGAACACTTAAGTGTGTGTTTAAAAACCCTTCTAGTTTTGCACACATCAGGAAATCTTGATCTCTCACACACCCACACACGCACACGTTGTTCTCGGCTGTCAGGATGTGAAAAGCCATTCAAGCGTTTTGGAAGCCAGTTGGCTAGGAAGTGAATTTGCTTTAAGCCTCATCAGCCTCACTAATTGGTGGCTCATCCTCCACATATGATGCGACGGTATAGATCAGGTCTGGACACACCATGACAGCTGGCGGAGCCAGTGCGAGCAGTCGTCATTCAAATGCCAAATTCTGATTCAGCATTTTGGAACATCTCATAGATTTTGTCACATATTAACATTTTGTTTTTTTTCTTGCCTTGCTCCATTCCTCCACTTGTTTTATTAATGAAGCGGACTGTGATTGCTCATTTCCAATGATCCCGTTCTGCATCCAATATTTGTTTCCTGGGTGATTGAGTTTGTTTTTGTGTATAATACTCTGAGAGGAAACACTCATGCTGATGCTGATTGTTTTTCTTCCAGCACCAACAGAAAGGCATCTCCCCCCGGATGCTGAAGGCTCTGGTCAGCCGGGGGCATCCGGAGTTTTCCTCCAACAGGCAACAAGATGCGCAAGAGTTCTTCTTGCATATGATCAACTTAGTGGAGGCGAGTTGGATTTCACCTCCTCAACAGCAAACTTTTCTCTTATGCGCTTCTCTTGACCTCCACCACATAAGATATTATTTTCAATTTCAACATTGATTGATCTTTTCCCAGCATTTTCCCCATCGTCAAAAAAAAAAAAAAAACATTATGTGAGATTGCCATTGCTAAATGGGATGAATGATTATAGTAATATTTTACAATTATGTATGACTATAATCCGCCAAGGAGAAATTCACATCATGAATTAGTATCATGACAAAGACATGATTAATCAATAATAAAACAGATGTTTCGGACAATATTTGATATTTCTCAGCATATGTGACAACAGTGACATTATACTGGATTATATTTGCAGAGGAACAGCACGAGCTCGGAGAGTCCCAGCGACGCCTTCCGTTTCCTGGTGGAGGAGCGAGTCCAGTGCTGCCAGACACGCCGGGTTCGATACACTCAGCGGGTGGACTACTGCATCCAGCTGCCAGCCCCCATCGAGGCGGCAACAAATCGAGGTAAACCGTCAGCTTCAGGGCCGACCAACATGGACTGGCGTGTGTTCAATTCAACAGCCGCAGTGGCCACATTGGTGGCTTCAGATACAAGTTGAATTTGTTCCATGGCAGCACTTGTAACTCAAAACGCATTTCTTAAAATCATCTTTCCCCTTTGAAATCATGTTAATCTGCTCGGGCCTAACAAAAAAAAAAACGTTAATTGAGTGAGAAAAATGGCACTCTATAAAATGACTGGAGATGTACAATAATGACGTAATTCAACTTTCGGAACTCATTCTCCATCATTGAAATTTAAATCAGCTTTTTAACAAACTGTAATTGCGGTCCGATCAGCCCGTTTCAAAGTTGTTCTTTGCGTCCCACCAGAGGAGCTGTTGGCAGCCGAGGCCAAGCGCAGAGAAGCCGAGGAGAACATGCGAGCCCCCCCGGAGCCGGTGAGGGCTCGCATCCCTTTCACAGCCTGCTTGCAGGCCTTCACTGAGCCCGAGAACGTGCCCGACTTCTGGAGCTCGGCGTTGCAGGCCAAGTCGGCGGGAGTCAAGTAAGCTCCCGATATTTTATAGCGTTCATTTCTTTGGCTTGAATTTCTTTTCGCCTTTCTCCTCAGAACGTCTCGTTTTGCCTCGTTTCCCGAATATCTGGCAGTGCAAATCAAGAAATTCACATTTGGAGTTGACTGGGTGCCAAAGAAACTCGGTAAATATTTATCTGCTCTACTTACTCTTTTTTTTTTGCATTCTACTCGAGCTTATGTTCTAGTGCAGCAATTCCCAACCAGTCGGCCATCGCATTTGCGTGCTGCCAGAAATGATCCAATTTTACTTCATTGATCCAAAAGAAGCAGAAAGTTCAGATAGTCTGTGTATCCACTTTCTGGAACATTTTTGTTTGGTGGCATAGTGAAAGACTGGTTAGCTCGTTCGCCTCACAGTGCCGAGGTGCACAGTTTGATTGAGGAAGCCTGAGTACCTGGAGAAAACCCGCTCGAGCACGGTGGAGTCTGGACCTCAGAACTGTGAGGTGATTGGTTGTGCACTTGGCCGCCATGCTGCCACATTATCTTCTAAAAGATTTTTGTGATTGAAATCCATCCTAACGTGCACGGCTCGATGTTATAGGCGGTTGCATGCAAAAAAAGACGATGTGTTTATGACCTTTAACAGCGCTGTCTATCAGGAGGACAGCGTTGTCTAAATAATCCAACAGAGGGCAGCAGTGAGCTATGGTTTGAATGGCCCAAATGGTGTGGAAATGAATAAAGGCGGCTTGGCTATTTCTGTTCTGGTTTTAACATTTAAGAAATAGATAACATCTGAAAGAGCAGCACGGTGAACTTTTGGTGCAGTTAGAAGGTTCTGGCGTCGGGCTTCTTTTGTGGACTTTGTATGTTTTGTCTGTAGAGGCGTGGGAGTGGGGGCATCTCCAGGTAATCCTGCTTCCTCCCACAGCTCCAAAACACACAAATGGTCCTTTGAAGACTCGAAATTATCCAGAAATGTTGATGTGAATGGGAGGGAAATTTGTCAGCAACAACTAACTCTCGGTAATGGATGAATGGCTGTGTGTTTTTTTTTTTTTTTTGTGTGTAGATTTGGGTATTGACGTTCCGGACTTCCTGGATCTGAGCCGTCTGAGGGCCACGGGGCTGCAGTCAAGTGAAGAGGAGCTTCCTGACCTTCTGCCGCCCGTTGTGCTGCCTGAAGACTCAAGAGGTATTCAAACGCACGTTTTTGCTACTTCTCATTGCCAATGTTACGTCGGCTCTCGTTGTTCGTTGTCAGAGACGGAGATCGCAATCGTTTGGAAGGCACAGATTCATCAGACTTTTTCGTTGTTGTTGTTTTTAATTCATCCATGGTGTCCATTCATCGTCGTTGTTGTTTTTAGTTACAAATTTTCCTTGAGCATTCTTTCTGATCTTTGATCGTTTTTTTCTGCTTAATGTGAGCAAGTCATTCTAAAATGGATATATTACCTTCCTCCACGCTGAGTTTGTCTAGCTGCTGTGAAAATCTACTTGATCTGATTATTGTAATGTTAGGAAGTAGGGACTTAGTGCTGTGTCATGCATTTATAGTCCAGAATCTTAAAATATCCCCAATAAATGTTAGATTTTTTTTTTTGCGCTGCTTGTCACTTTTGGAAAAATAGTTGCTGCAGGGTTTTTTTGGGGGTGTTTTTTTGGGGTGTTTTTTTTTTTTTTTTTTAATTACAATTGAGGCATGCCCGGCTTGCCAAACAGGGAACCAACTCCTTTTCACGTATTTCCTCATACACTTGCCAATTGTTACCATGAAACAAAACAGGCTTTCGTCAAGATGCCTTCGAAAACGGTGCATTATTTGTCACAACAAAAACTTCCTCAGAACTTCTTTCTGTGTCTCTCTTGCCACACAATCTTGTTTTTGTGGTTTGAGCCGAGAGACAAAAGAGGTTAGGATGAACAAAATGTTCTTTTTTTCCGCACTTTTGCTGACTTCTTTCATCCCCCTTTGTTCGATAACTTGCGCCTGCTGCAAATGATCCAGTGGCCTCATTGTCCTCAGGCCAGCATAAGCAGCGATTAATCACGTTGACCCGAATGTCTCTCCTGCTCCCCGAGACTGCCGTGCCTCATTGAGCACAAATGTTTGTCTTTTGCGTGTTTTTTCTTTTCACGTTTCTTCCTGATAATGGCCAATTAAAAGTTACTCGCCATATTTTTCCAATAATAAACAGAAGTAACCGTACGTAATCTTATATATTTTCATGAAGAGGGCAAAACTTGTTTAAATAGTTGCATTAAGCATACAAAGAGTGAAAAAAGTGGAATGTCAGACATTTTTAATGCGTGGTTCCCTCATATTATTACTGTATTAATTTTATGTCCATATAATCAACGGTTCACTTACATTATTGAGGAGATACCATTTTTCCTGAAGCTTCAGAACGTGCACCAAAGGAGTTTTTCTTAGCTTCATAATAAAATGTCCTCAAAAAACAGAAACATGATCATTGGTTGGGAATGGCAATTTTTAAAAGATTCTTTCATCGCAAACAAACCTCACATGAAATGTGAGCAATGTCGGTTGTGGAGCTTTGTATTGATATTCATTTATTCAATCCATGTATTTGGAATCACTTGATCGACAAAAGCATGCACGCGCATACGTATATGGAAACAGTGAGTGTTTCATCCCTTTCTGCTCTGTTCCAGATAACTCCATGAGCTCCTTAGATTGTGAGTATATTGCCTCTCCTCTCATTAACACGATGACATATTGAGCCAAAGCACTGAGTGTGCATGCCTGAGCCGGTGCACAACACACACTTTGTTGTTTGCGTACACACTCCATGATAAATCGCCTTGCGCTGAAGAAACCTCCCCGGGGCTCATTGTCTTGTGCGCTCTTTGCTTAATGAGGCCCAAAGAGAGAGAGAGAGAGAGAGAGATGCTGGTTGCTATGACGCCAGCACATGTGAATGAGCAACGGTGTGTTTGTGTGTGTTTTAAGTTATTGATGGCGCTCTCCGTTGTATCCCTTAGCTCCGGAAATAGATGAGGCAGCAGTAATGCAGCTGGCAGAGATGGGCTTCCCGCTGGAGGCGTGCAGAAAGTCCGTCTACTACACTGGCAACATGGGCCCTGAGATGGCCTTCAACTGGATCATAGCTCACATGGAGGAGCCCGGTAAGAACGCAACATTTGGAAACATTCACCTCAAAAGGACGGGAGGTGGGAAATTAACTTTTTAATTGTGTGTATGACTCTGGAGCGCATAAAAAAAATGAAACCACCAAGCAAAATATTTTATCTTCATTTCTGAAAATCTGTTAATGACCAAACCGTATTGCGCTTCCGACACATGGTCAGTGTCCAAATACTCACATCACCAAGAGCTCGACTTTTTTTTTTTTTTGGGGGGGGGGGACCATTTTACTTCAGTTATGAAATAATGCGTGGATCAAGCTAGTATTTATTTATTATATTTAGTTTATTCAAATGACCATTAAATTCTGCACTTTAGCCGCACCATTACAAGAGAAACCGATTTAAGGAAACAACTATTGTGAGCCAGCCGTGTGTGATTAAAAAAAATATAGAAATAGACAGTCCAATAAGTGGAAATGAATTAAGTTGACTTTTTTGGCTGATGAAATTCCTTCCATAACATCAAATGTATCTGACACAATAACTCCAGCGATGACACATTTTCATAGCTTTTCTCTTCATCCAGTAAATGTCAGAGTTGCTCTTTTTTCTGAGATGAGGGTAGGCAGGGGGCTTGGAGCGATTCCACATTTTGTGCAGCTACTGTGTCAGCTCTTCCTGACGTCCTCGAGGATGCCGGCGTCAGGAAGTAACACGCAGAGACGGCCACGTTTATTGGTTTGGGGCCTTTCCAACTCCAAGGTAATTCAAAGTGAGAGACGAGCGAGATGTTGGACAGATTTTGTGTACTCTGGTCGTTTATCGAGTGCGTGTGTCCGCGACAACACCTTCGAGTGTGTCAGAGCTTTGCAGCCGAGATGTCCCGACTTATGTCGCTTTTGTTGCACGCTAAAGGGCCTCAAGAGTGCACAGAAATGAGAGGAGAAGGTGACGGATGCAAAATGGCTGCTTCAAGACTGAATAATGTCTTTGCAATTGATGGGATATCTTTTTTGTAATTTGTGCCTTTAAAAAGTGGTGGACAACGGTGACAATTTCATTGCTTCATCGTACGAGTGACTGAAGGACGTATGTGGAAAATCCTCACGAAAGGACTTTTACGATGCAATCGGCAGCTTTTCCAATTATCTGTCACACATTTTATGAAGAACAGGTGAACACTTTAGCTGTTCTTGTGAAAAAACAAAGCAAGACATTTTGGTGATAAAATCGCATAAAAATGGAAATATCAATAAAATATTTTTTGGAAAGCATTTTTGCATTCCGATGCGTTTGTTCCTGTCTATTACTGTAGCATTTGACAAAAGTCAACAGCTGAGTGGCTATCAACTCCACATCCACAAAGTCTGAAGCGATTTATTTATTTTTTTACTCATCCGACAAAAAGTACACGGAATGCCATCATCATTACGTTTGATTTGATGCAGAACTTGACGTGCTTTTAGTCAAAGAACGCGCTCCAATCTAGACGTCATCAAAGCTGAGAGATTCGCACGTGAGGAAGAAGTTGAGTGCAAAGCAGCAGTTTAACAACCACTTAATTCTTCTTGCAAACGTGCCATTTATTCGTTCACCTCTTCAGTTGTCTCACTGCGATACGACACATTGAGTGGCCATGCAAAGCACACAAAATAAAGGCGAGAACGCCATTAGCGCGTGGGGAAGATGAGAAAAGAGTTTGCCTTTTTCTTTGATGGCAGCCAGATTAATGAAGGCTGTTTATGGCCATCCATAATTACAGTCACCGTGTCCTTGCTGAAGGGCCACTTCACTTTGCAGAAAAATGCCGCCATATTTAGAAATGAAGAATTCCCCGGCACATTTCAAGATGCATTATTTCCAAGTTAATTCTGTTTGAAAGCGTTCCACCGAGTACACTGCTGCCTGAGCCAAAATCTTTGTGCCACATATTTACTTCTCGTATTCAAATATGGCCGCTATTTGGCAAGCTTGCCTTTTTGAATCATCATTTTTAGAAGGCTTGTTACAGTGGTACCGTGACATATAACTTGTGACTTACTTGCTGTGAAGCCGAGCAATAACTGTGATGGAAGGAGTTTGGAATCGCTTGTAAATTCAAAAGATGGCGGCAAGCACTTGAAACTGAGTGGCGTGTAACCGATCAGCACCATGCAAGGCACACAGTTCAGGCACACGGTTAATTTGAGTCAAAACACATGATTGCAAATGATTGACTTTCGGTTTTCTGCAGACTTTGCCGAGCCTCTCCTGCTGCCCTCCATGTTGGGCCCGCCCCCTTCCGGCGATGCAGACAGTCTCACGGGCGCCACCTCGCTGGAGAACTCGCCGCCCGAGGAGAGCATCGCCATCCTCACGTCGATGGGCTTCCCTCGCACTCAGACCATCCGGGCGCTCAAAGCCACGGTCAGTGTGCTCGCAACGCAGCTGCAATCTCATCATTGTCGAATAGAAAATATGCTCTGGCGCCATCTTGTGGCGATATTCAACATTTTCGGCGCCGATTCCTCGCGACGGGGCTCGTTTCCTGTCGTCTGACCGTAGCCACTTGTGAACCGACACAGTGCAGCTCAGCCTCTGGCGAGTGCATTTATACGCTCGTGGTTTGTCCAACTCATTTGAAATGGCGCTTAAAAATACAACTGACTTGTTTTCAAGGAGTTAACAAAAAAAAAAGTGATATCAGCAGGACAAGAAGATGGCGTGTCACCTTTCAGTGTTTTTACCATAACAATCGCAGTGGGTTGTTATTATGGCGCACAGCATACTTGATTGTCATCTCGCTCTCCCAGCATGAGTGCACAAATAAAAGCATATTGCTTTGAATTAATATGAAGCTCTCTCACCACGGAGGTTATTTTTAGCTCCAAAATGAGGAAAAGCAAAAAAAAATTTTTTCCAGTTTTATCTATTCATCCAGACCAAACCGACGAGGCCATCTCACGCTTGCACTACTTGGATGCACATGCATTTATTTTAGATCCCCTAAAAAGGAGATGCTTTGCAACATTATTGAGTTCAAATAATACTCGTAAGTCGACACTGCACATCTGCCTCACAGTTTGATGGTTCTGTCTTTGAATCTCTGCTACAACATTCCCGTGGAGAGTTTGCTACTCTCGTATTGGAATTCTATTTTGTTTTGTCGTGTTGTGACCATTCAGTCTACATAATTAATTCCGTCTAAACATTCAAAACAAGTTATTTATTATTTATTATTATTTTGAAGAACAACAACCTTGAGAGAGCACTCGACTGGATCTTCACCCATCCGGAGGAGGAGGAGAGCAACGCCCTTTCCAACATGGCCGACACGGAGCGCAATGACAACATCAACTCGCACAGCGACCCCACGTTGTCCCCAGACGGGGGAACGTCGGGACCGCGCATCAAAGACGGACCGGGACGTGAGTCAGACTTTTTTTTTTTTTTTTGTCTCCACTTTTAGATCTGCTTTTATTTTATATGAATGAAAGTCCTACAAAGAACATTTGATTGACTCATCTTATTTTCTTATTAATTTGAAAGGACAATTAACCAAGATGGAGCACACACACACACACACACACTTACACGTTTCCTGAGCAAATGAAATTGGCAAAAAAATTCCAATCTATAAGTAAACATGTCAAAAATGTCACTTCACCAAAATATTAGGTTATTTGTGAAACAATTAAATTTGATTAACGATTTGAGTGAGAACCAGTTTGCGTTTTGACAAAATCGCATGACTTCATGCAGTGATGCAATTGAAATAAATGTCCTCATTTTGTTTGTCACAATTTCTTCTGTCAGGTTATGAGCTCTTCGCTGTCATCAGTCACATGGGCGCATCCACAATGTCCGGACACTATGTTTGTCACATTAAAAAGGAAGGCAGGTGAGTTGACAAGACAATGCGTTCATTCGAATACACGTCATTTTTTTTATTTATTTTTTTTATTTCTTTTATTTGACGAAATGATATTCATGATGAAAATTTTCTGCAATAATGGCTGCGTAATTCCTGGACAAACGCTTCTTTGTCAACATTTATATGAGTATTTCTCTCTTCTCTATCTGCTCTTTAGAATGAAAACGGACTTTAATGCGCATACCAAACTGCATCTCGATTCACCATCTTTAGAAAAGGTCAAGATGCGACAAATTGTAGTCAACTAATTATTACAGAACTAAGATCCTTGTATAAATAAAAAAAAAAATGCAAAGTTGGCAGTGCAGTAAGAGTTAAAGTTGCCATATGGCACTGTTTAAAGGATAGAGAATTTGAATTTGAATAAAATCAGCCAATCTCCTCCCACGTCTTTCAAAGCGCCACTGCAAAGTATATGCTTTCGTATTTGCGTGCAACAAAACCTTCATCCATTTTGCATCATGTCCCCTCTTAATCTCATGACACTTGTCCGTCTTTGTGCAGGTGGGTGATCTACAACGACCACAAAGTGTGTTTCTCAGAAAGGCCCCCAAAAGACTTGGGCTACATCTACTTTTACCATCGACTATCAAGCAGTTAAAGTTAGCCCCCCTTAACCAATGAACCAGCTGGGAGAATGGCTCCCAACAGTCCCCGCAGCCTCAGTGGTAACCATGGAAACGTCGCTCACCTCACACCATCTACTTGCCTTAACCACGAGGTCAGTGAGGAGCTTCTTCGCATAAGGGAAAGCGACGTGCTCGTTTTGTGTTTTGTTCTGTGAAATTGAATGCGCTTGTTGATGTCAGGACAGACGGACGTGTGCGATGTCTGACTTGCTCCGCCCACAAAGTAATGTAAACATCACATGTCACCGATGCCTTCAGTTAGCGTGCCACTATTTTCCACATTTTTTGGGAGTATGTCAAAGGTGCTGCCACTGCCGGTACTTTAACATCAACTCACTCGGAGATGTCAAAAATGTGCAATTAGTTCATTTCGTTTGATTTCTGCAAGGGGAAAAAAAACCATCCCGGCTTCCCATCTTTAAAATTGACAACTATTTGGACACTGGACAAAGAATCAATTTTTGTGGCTTCATAATAGCTCATCCCTGACCCAATTTCATTTTCTAGTTTGTCACTTTTAATAAAAAAAGTTATTTTCCGTCACTGAAAGCACTTTTTTGTAGCAACTGAGTTTTACAACCTGTACACACGCAAATCAATGTGATTGTTTAAAATGTCAACTCGACTATGACTGTAAGAGAAACAAGAAGAGATATTAAGGTCTTTGCCACAACACTTTGGACAATGCTTCTCGCAATAAAAAAAAAAAGACTTCTGAATTGTATCGACCTGAGCAAAGAGTCAAAGAGTCAAAACACGACCCATGGAAGTAGACTCAAAAATGTGCAAGTAATTGCCCCGTTGAAATAAATAAAGTTTGGCCTAAATGCAGTCCGTCTAATTTGAGCCTGCGCTCATATTCAGGACTTGACATTCATATTTTTCAAGAGGAAATCATTTCGGTCACAATTTCTGATGCGTTTCTCCTCGAGGGCCAGCGTAATCTTTTCAACAACGCTTTAAATTCAGCACATCTCACCGGAAACGGCTAATAAATGACCCCGCCTCTCTATGCAAATCTCGATCTGTTTCCATCCACGGTGTCAAATGAATGCTTGTCATGTGATCAGCAGCCGCCCGCTGAAGTCGTCTCCGCCGTGTCGTTTAATCTTCTGTCGTCGCGTTCATCTCAAAGCACGCCGTCGTGTTGTCATGCGTGTTTGCTGTTAGCATGCGCGCTATACGTTGACCTTTGACATATTTTGGACTGGAAGATTACTTTGCTGGGCTTTCCTTTCAAAGAAATGTTCAAGTTGTTCTTTGTTGGCGTTTTTGGAAACAGAATTCTTTGAGTTTTTCTCAACAGGTTGTGTTACGTTGACTTTTGAAATGTTTGTGTTTATCCAATTAAGGGAATAGAGTCATGCCATGCTGAACGGCACCGTTTACTTTTGATGTTTGGGGAAGTTAATAAACAACACTTTGTCCACTTTTGTGTTTTCTTTGCAGTTTTTTGAAAATAAAAATATGCACAGTTGCATTGCCATTAATCATTAGTCTTTGCGCTCGTGTTTTTGCTGCTGCAGCGACAATTTATACATTACTCGCCCAGCGTCTTTACAGATGAACGTCATTTATGCTTCTCGAATGTCTTGACGTGCCTGAATGTTTTTTTTTCTTTCTGCACAAGTTGCTGACTGGCAAAATTCATAACAGGCGTTCGATCCATGACAATACCTTTTCTGTGACTTTAAGGCCGGTCAGCCCTCAGGCATGTGTATTTTTTTTTTTCTCCAAGAACAGAAAGACACGTATGTATGTCATTTGTACGTATAACAACTGTTTATTTTTGAAAAGATTACTTTCATAATGTTCATTTTAAAGGTTCTAATGCGTTCATTGTGATTATACAGAGAGAGATCGAGTAATATGCATTATAGTGTTCAACCAAACGGATTGATGTCGATAAAGCGTATCATTTCAATGTTCCAAAAATCAAACATGTCGCTTCACACATGTGGCATGTGTGGCTAAACATGAGAGCAAAATGTCTTTTGTACACTTTCGTGAAGACAAAAGTAGGCTACCGATAACTTTTACACAAGAAACCTCAACCATTTCAAAAAACTTTGAATGAGCGCGTACAAGAACTTGACATCGAATGGAAGTTGACGAGGCACATTTCGAGATTGATCGTCATAAGGCAAGATAAGGATTCGTGAAGAAACTCAAGCCAAAGAATTGAGAATTGAGGGACTAAATCATCACACGGAGAAATCAAACAGTTTCACGAGCAGAATTTAGTTGGTTTAGCGAAAATAAATATTCAATTGCGCATCAAATGGAAATGAAAGGAGGGTGGAAAATGTCAAATTTTGGAAGGAGGATTCGGACAACGCTGCAAAAAAAATTTAATAAATTTCAAGTAAAACTGCTTCTTCTTAAGTGGAGCTTCAGCTCTTCACTCTTCTTCGTTTACTTCCAAAATTGATTTATTTTGTCTGATTCCTCCTTAAATATAATAAAAGTGTGTCTTTACAATGTTACAAATTTATTAAAAAAAAATACTTTTGTGGTTGTAATGATATGGTTCTATTCTTTTAACCTGCCTTGTATATTCAGTTTGATGCTGTCACATGTTTCATTTTTTCGATTGTAAAACATACTTCAAAACGTATATTGCTAGCTTTTGTCCACATGTCGTTTAAATAATGTCGTTCGAGCATTTGTGACACTCAATTCTTTCGCTCATAAACAGTTTCGGGTCCATGTGATGAATTAGTTGTTCTGTAAATGATTTTAGCTTATTTACTGATCGAATAATCGTGATTCAGTTGAGCAATTAAAACATACTTGGAGACATGCATTGCCCGAATGGTTGAGGTTCCTCCAGAATGTTATCAGTAGTCAAGCCACATGGATTTGAGAAATTCAGTTGTTGTGGCAACGTGCTAGTGAGCGTCATCGTTTTTCCCTTGCAGCTGCTTAGTCTAACAAAAGCATTCATTGTACAACAGGATATATGAAGATGCACTTTCTTGTCGACTTCCTTGCAGATTTGAACTGCAAACATATTGCAATGAAATGTAATACAATCTAATCTGCTGTTCACTTACTGAAAAAGCACTTCCTCGTAGTCCATGCATATGAAGTCATGCGCTCAAGCTCGTTTTGTTTCTCAGGAGCATGCTCTATAATGTTGATAGTACACCTGAGAGGCTTCTACTGACACCCAACGCAAGACGGTTTGCCATCCAAGGTTTCGCTTCCAAAAATCACCTCAAGCTAAAACGGCAAACCTGGATCACAAAACTACGATTGGATTTTGTACATTTGGAAAACGACATCTTTGTTTCCGATTTGATGCAAAGCTGAATGAACGAGATGTTTGTGTTTCTTCATGACTATGAAAAGAAAGAGAAAGCTGCATGGAGGCTTTTATTGCTGCCGCTTTGGCCGAGCAGTCGGGCCGTTGTGCGAGGTGAAAACAAGACAAAACGTAATACATCTGGCCAGCTGTGACGCAGAGGCACCAACGACTCATCCAGATCTATTTTCAGGTGGTTGCAATTAAGTGCAACGTTGAAATAACAAGGACAAAAAAAAAAATTTTTTAGGGACCATCAACACTCTCTCGTTGTGGTCGCAAGTGCCCGTTACTTTTTGGTCACACAAAGTATATGGCGGCTCCCCAGTTTATGGCATACACACCACTTCCTTCGTGTGTGTTAATAGTTATAGTTTTGTTTAAAAAAAAAAAAACTCCTGTGCATCCCTAAATAGAAACAATTCCAATGAAAAAGCAAGACTTGTGAGCGCCTTATTGTGCTGTGTGCTGATGTATTCTTACGCCATTGCACAAAATAATGAGGCCGTAAACGCTCGTGGATATCAATGATGTGAGCAAAAGTATTAAAACGCAGCAATGACGTCTGAATGACTGCATGTCAAAAAAAGCAACCACTGGAAATGATCCAAATTCACTTCAAGGGTTCAAACTTGATTATTTATTTACTACAAATTATGTCAGTGGTTCTTCTGTCCATGATTTATATTGGCAGGCAGAATTGTGAAATATCTGCGTTGTGTTCAATTAAACAGGTTCACACTAAATAAGTACGTTTTGGAGTGAATTGGGATGCTTGCTCTTTATTTTTAGTATTTTTTTTTTTTTAACGTTTTTTCTCATGAAAAATAAGTCCCTTGCTCAACAGAGATTGGGAAACACCGAAATTGCTGAGACGGTGATGATGCAGAGACAAGAACGAATCGATCGATTCATACTTTGACTTCCAATATTTCCAGCTCCGCCCCTTTTTCTTGATATTGTTTCCCGTACTTTGTTTTGCACGTTTTCGTGCTTGTCCGTTCCAATTTGTCGTCTGTGTTCGTTACTTGTTGTGCATCACGTGGCATCGTCAGCTGCGCTTGTGCTCCCAGCCAATCAGATTGTCCCCTTTTGTCTTCACCGCCTGACGCTCTTTGCATAATTAACCTGCTGTCTTTGTCCATTTTAGCGTTTGGCTGGATTTGCGTATTGCTTTCTTGTTTTTGGCCTGCAGTGGTTGTTTTGATGAATCTTTTTTGGGGAGGAAGTTTTTCCTGAATAGTCGGTCTCTTTCCATCTGCGTACACTTTCCTTCTCGACAATTACAACTTTGGTAGGCGGTGCCACAGGATGTCAGGGAAGGCTTAGTTGCGTGAGAAAAATGTCAAGTTAAACCTTTCAAGAGGCAAACTAGATTTTTAGGTTTTGATTGGAAAACAATTGGAGATGTTGGCTTTTAGTTATTTTTTTTTTTTTTGCTGTGCGTTTTTTGTCAAAAAGTGAATTCCAACATGAATTCAACCACAAAATGTGAGGAGGTGCAATGATTCAGAATTGTGTTATTGGTTGAAAAATGACACAAGCACGTCCCACAGCGCGCCGCGACAGGCTACAAAATTGGATCGCGTTGCGTTTATCTTCACATTTGGCTCCATGTCTTGTTTGTTTTCTCATGAAATTGCGTCCTTCTTCAACCTGCGACCGCACGGCTGCGTGATTGGAGACATGAATGGCTGACGCGCCGGGCTCTGGCTTCCCCTGATAGCTTTCTTGGCATTTTTGGAAAGGGTGAACACAAAACATGACCTTTTGCATAGGATCAGAAAACTCCTCCCTCAAGGACGCAGCCCGATGCTGAGCTCAACGTCATGTAAAGCTATCGCGCAGGTGTCAAACTCCGGCCCCTGAGGGCCACTATCCTGCATGTTTTCGATACTTGGTGGAAACGTTACATGATGCCCGATGACAAGACGCAAATTTTGAGAGTTTCGATGCTTCAACGCAGTACAGGGCGACGGATGTTATTTGACCTCCAATTGTGATGCTCAGCTGCAAAGTCCTTAGAACCAAAAGTGAAGAAACATTTTTTTTTTAAAAGTAAAACTAAGCTTGAGATGAGAAAACGACAAAGATTTCAAGTTGAGAAGATGGCAGTAAGTGTGGTCGTCTAATAATATAACATCTAATATAATATGGGATGCAATGGCTTAGTGGTTTTGTGTTGCCATCAAAATAGTATCACTAAATGTTGTTGGCATGCTTTTGAGTAAGGCTTACACAACCTGGCTTGCACATTCCACTTGGATGGACGAGGTTACCGGTTTGTCTCAAGTGCAAAAGGGAAACTTTTGAAAAGTCATGCGGGAGCCGCCAAGAGAAACGTCAACTTTGGGTTATGCGGTGCAGTTGATTTCATTTGCTCACTGAATCCACCCACGAGTCTTTCCGAGTAATTGAGTGGGGAAAGCTTTGTTTTCCCAAAACCTCATCGGTTGTGTGCAAACGGCAAACTGTACATGACGTTCCCTCTGTCAGATCTCTCCCGGTTCAGCTCTGTTCCAATGAGTGAGCTCCTTTTTAATTGACGGATTCTCTAAGGCATTGCTCGTACAATCTGGGCCCGCCCTTGTGCTCTTCGGGGTACTTGCAAATTGCAGTGCAAATCTGTCACAAAGCAGTCGCTCGGAAGAAGCCGTCCTCACAACCGCTCCAAGTTAATTGGGGTGGACGACGTGCAGAAAAAAAGAAACCCAAACATATCTCCTGCCGGACATCCGATGCATTCCGATGTGTCCACTTTGGGCTTTGCGCTACTCAAAGAGGAGCAAATGCAGTCGTCACGACCTTCCTGTTGCTCACATGTCCAAGTTAAAGGCTTTCATGAGAAGATCCAGGTCACCGATGTTTGCGGCCTGGAAGAGTTCGGGCTGGTCCATCATGGACAAAGCTATCCTGAGAGCGGCCCAGATGTTGCCCGACATGACCTGGTGTGACTGCTGCCGACTCCGACTTTTGCGTTGAAGGCTGAGCGCCGTCAGGAAGTTGCTGGCCGCCTCTCTGGGGAAAAAAAGTCCAAATTTAATTGGGCTGAATCACCACAAAATGGCATTCTCCGTCTTTTTACACCGAAAGCGCCGTTTGCCACTTTAAGAATGTGGTCGGAATAAATAATGGAAATAGAAAAACATTTGTGTCAGCCTGTCTGTCCAGGAAATGTTTTTATGACTGTAACATTTGAATTTAACTGTCAGGAAAGTGAAAAAAAAATGTTGGATGACACGAGTCTTTGAATGAGTCTGCTCGCTCTAAGTTTTTTCAGATTTTTCACATCTCAATTGCTCCTTTGGTCAAGTCGGTGCTGACGATGATCTGCAGTCAAGTCGAGAGCCCGATGAGGACGACGAGCTTTGCTGAGATTGTTTCTGACAGTTTTGACAAAAACACTTTGGTTATACAAACTAATTTTTGCAGCAGCTCTAAGGCTGAATTCCCAAGTAGACAATTGGGCTGTTTTTGTCCCATTCTGTCCTTTCCTGACCAATAACGTCAAATTCCGACTATGACAGCGTGCGTCTTAAAGGAACGTCCGAAAAGATTATCTTTATGTCTGAGGTGTGTTAAGAGTGGATTTTTCTCGATAACACGGTCCAAAACGAGTTCAGGCCAACAAATGTTATCAATATTTAGGACCAAAACTCTTTGTGTGTGGGGAAAGCAGGATGTCTCGCAGAGTTATTCGGCGTCATTGATTTTTTTTTATTGTTCTGTTGGGTTTCACTCTTGAGTCTGTGATTTATTTTTAATAAGGACAAGACAGACCTGAGCAAACAGCCGATTATTGTGGTCACTATTCATTAGTTGTGTCCGAGCTATCTGGCAGAGACGATGACTCGCGGAACGCTCCAAGGATTCAACTTTGTCTCGCTCCAACTTTTTTTTTTTTTTTTTCTAATTCCGGCTCCAAAACAATTGCACTCACCTGTGTGCTCCGAGGTTAATGCAGCTGATTCCCAGGTTGTAGCGGGACCTGATAAATCCCGGCTGCAGCTCCAAAGCTCGCGTGTACGCCTCCACAGCCTCCTCGCTGCGGTCTCCGTTTGCCAGAGTGGCCCCGAGCCGGTTCCACAGCAAGTAATCCTGGGTGAGAAGTACGATATACGGTAGACCTTTTAAATCCTTAGCGCTGAATTATTTGCTTTGCAACAACACAAGCAGCCAGACTTTTTCGGTGAGAAACGTCAACGTCAGCTCCTTGCTATGCTAACAAGGGTAATTTAAGGAGAGCTCAGTTACATCACTCAAGGTGTCCTTGTGTTTGGTTTGCCACCTGCAGGCGTGCACGCACACACACCCCAACACACACACACGCCCACACACCCCCACACATACATCCAGAGGTCATGGTCAACGACAGTACAGGGGCCCTTCATCTAAGGTTGAGCCTTGCGGTGGGGATATAATTATCTCCCTTTGTGTTCGGAGCTGGTTTTGCAGCAGGGGGGCCGGCATTACCAAGTCAAATGTGGGAGGTTAGATTTAACGGTGAGTAATGTTCTCGCCGACCTGGGACGTCGTTGTGGGGGTGGACAGACGCGCATTTGCATCAAAGGGGATGCGGACACATCGATAAAGTTTGTGCATGATGACGTTTTCTGGCGGTTTTGTGAGACTGTGCTCTCAGCACGTCTGCATCGTAGCGCTCACACAAGTTTTTTTGTAATCTCAGGATGAGCCTGAAATGTGCTTTAACCTTTACAGGTCAATTGAATTTGACCTTTTCTATATCGATTTTGGAACTGAATGGCAAAATGCGCAACAGCTGTATGCGCTAAAACATTTCCACCTCGTGCTTTTCTGTGACTTTTGCCGTTTCCTCTGTCGCAAGCAAGCAACTTTTCTTCGCGCCCATGTGACGATGTGTGGCTCGACAGTCTTAACGGGATTTTCTCTAAAATCGACAGTGCGCCTCCCCGTAAGTATGGATGGATGGATGTCGGCTTTTCGGCTCTTCTTTCATTTAGATTCCTTTCTTGGATGTTTGTGTTCTCATTCTCATCCGATTTGAATCGCTAGCACGCATCTGTTTTAGTCATACTGGAACTCACTCATTTCCTTCCTTTGATTCATGATAAATGTAATTTTCTTTCCCGAAAGCTGCGGTCGCCGGTTCCGTAAACAACACAGCCAGCTTCCAAAAGCGGCTTTTGCTCGCACGATGGCAAGTGCATTGACTTGTTTAAAGCTGTCAAACTGTCAACCAAGATAGCATCTAGCATTAGCCAAAGTAATAACAACCACCGTGCATCACATTGACCAGCAAACTTCAATTTTCTTTTTTTTCTTCTTTTTTCCATTCGAAGCAAACCCACCAAATGTCCATGTTTCTGTCTTTCCTCAAATGAGTAAGCGAATGTATGTGTGTGTGTGTGCGCGTGTGTGTAGCTGCTCTACCTCAGGCCGCACCGACAAGGCCGTGTTGAAAGCATCCACCGCCTTGTTGAACTCACTGCTGAGGTTGTAAAGCACCCCGAGGCCCGTTTGCAAGTCCGGGTCGACGGCGTCCGAGTTGTGCTGGACTGCTTCCAGGAAGAGTTCCTTGACCTCGGGTAACATGGAGCTGTGGACGTGTTCGCATGAGGATTGACAGTGAGTGTTATTCTTTCTTCACAGAGAGAGAGAGAAAGAAAGAAAGCAAATGATGAGGTTTTTTTTGGGGGGTTTTTTTCATTGAAGGTCAGTTTTTCCGCACGAGGTCAGGCACTCCAAACGCATGCAAGATGGGGCTGAAAGATAAAGGTGGATAATTGCAAAGCGCAGTTAACCAGTTTTGTTGAAGGAGAGGGATGGCTTGAGCAGCAGAAAGAAGAGAATAGGGAAGATCCGGCATGGATTAGCGGGAACGACGCCGTAATTGGGATGTACCTGTATCTCTTCACTATGACTAGGCGATTAATGATTTGATAGAGTGCTTCTTTTCCTCGGGAGAAGAATTAATCCCTTTCTATCTGATGTTCAAAGCTTAAAACCTTCATTTCAAAAGCTTAAGATAGAAGGAAGCGTCTCTCCCTAAAGCAGGGATTGAGAAGAGGGCAACACAACACGCCAGCATCGGCCACGTTTCACCTCGACGGCAAGTTCTCCCGCTTCGACACACTCGGAAGGAAAACAAAAAACATTGTTCTGTTCGTCAGCATGCTTAAAATATTTTGCCGGAAGAACCAAATTTCAAGAGTGGAAAAAAAAAATGTAGAAAGCCATAGAACGCAACCCACCCTTTTGTTGGATACCTTTCATGCCTGCCAATGTTGGGCGCGTGGGACATCCTGCGCTGGGAGTTCGGGGATCCCACAAGATGCTTTTTGCCCTTCAGCAGTTGTTTATATTTCGGATTGTGTCGCAGCCAGCGCAGCAGAGCCTCGCAGGCGTCGTACCGCATGCCCGTGTTGGTCAGGCTCACCGCCAAGGCCATGAGGGCCGGCAGGTTGTTGGGGTGGAGCTCCAAACACCTGAATGGGGACGCGGAGCGTGTGAGCTTGCGTGCGTGTTGCTGACGTGGTCAAACAGATGTCGAAGAGTTGTTTTGGATGAACGTCGCGGATTAGTTGAAAGAGGAAGAGACGTGCCATAAATAAGATTTAGCAAGATAAAGTCATGTGGCAAACTCTTAATCTCTGTTAATCTCAAAGTAAATTATTTTGAAGGTGAGGGTTACGTAACGTTAAAGTCATAACACTCAAATCCGATGCACACAAATGATCCCTCTTTTCTTTTTTTACCTCATGATTTTGAAGTCCGAAACAAATGTTTTGTTTTTTTAAGGATTTACAGGCACAGACAGAAGAATTCCAAAGTGATGCCAGTGCGGCTCCAACAGAATTTAAGCCAGGTAAAATATCTCATCTCACTTCATACCAAAACATTTTGCACGCAGATGGCAGTTGTTACATAACAACAACACAAGCGCCTCATTTTTGACTGTATGCAAGATTAAGTGGGAAAAAATGCTTTCTGTTGGAATCACATTTCTATAGAAAAGCATTGATTTGTTTTTCAATTGCATCGAAAAGTCGACGCAGAATGAAAGACCGGTCGTTATTTTAATTGTTGAGTTGATTTCGATGCACCACATACGAGCAGTTTCTGCTGACAAAACTACAAAACAGTTCATAAATGTCCCAATTATTAGATTGCAATCATTACATTGAGAAAAAAGAAAAAAAAAGAAAAACGGGATTTCTTTGATGCAAGGGTAAGTTTGCAAAAGGCTGCAAAAAATGGACTCCTCCGCTTCCCACATCATCATTGACAATTGTCACAATAAATGTGATTTTTCACATTGGACAGTGTTGTTGAGTTGACAAATTTCAAATTTCGGCAGTTGGATGAAATTGCAGAGTCATTTCAATGAAAATCCTGCGTTAGTTAAATGACGACTATTAGCAAATATTCAAATGCATCCCGACACGTGTTTGCTCCACAATATTGTGACCATCAAAGTACCATTTGGCCTTTTTAATTTGCTTTCACTTCACTTTCACTTGACTCAATTCCCAAAAAAAAGGGCTTTCCACTCTAATAGACACGTTAATGACGAGGATAATAATGTAACGACACTCACACGCTCTATAATACTCTTTTACATTACTTGCTTGTCTCACATGTCATTTGAGTTAGTATCACATGCATAATTTTTTTTTTCTTTACCTCTGGAGGGAGACAATTGCTGCCTGCTCATTTTCATTTTCCGCCTGCGTGGTCCCCAGCACTTGCCAAGCCTGTCGAGAAGCGAGAAGGCGACCAAGTGAGGAGTCAGTGCTTTCTTTATTTGGCCCCTGAGAGCCAAAATACAAAAGACATTCACGCAAATTTAAATTGGGGTGGGCGATATATATATCGTCATCGATATCGTCGTCAACGTTGCTTTTACTACGTGCGATTTGACATTGAGTGTTTATACTCGAAAAGGGAAGACAAATGAGTCCGTCGGTGGCCACAAAGGAGGAGGAAGAGCTGAAATTCTCGCTCGGTAAATCAGTGCTCATTCGCTGCAAAGGAGGAGTGATAAACGAAACATGTCACGTGACTCTGTGATCGCAACCTCGCAAATGTTTCAAATGTGGAGGAGTGTAAATTAATAGCAAGGCCCCAGTCCACGTCCCTCGTCTGGCAATGATTTGGAGTGGGTCAGAATAATATTTTTAGATGTGCAAGGAAAGCTTTGCAACTCCAAAAGCACGCTACACAAACTTTGAATATGCACAAAAAGCAAATTTGCAAATAAGCACTTGAGGGCAGCGTGCCTAATCTTCAATCCAGAAAGTGAGATGATAAAACTCGCCTCTGTGTTTTGTCTCTGTAAAATCTCACGTTGAAACCAGCTAATGCTAAAGCTAATCTCTTCTTTTTGGTCCCGCTCTTTTAAATACGGGAAGAAAGAAAGAAGAGGCCTTCGCAGTGAGGCAACGAACGCCCCAGGTGGAATTTGGGAATCGTATTAGTTCCATACACTGAGGGATTATCCTTTGCCTGCAAAAATCGACACATTTCTGTCTCTCTCGATGCAAAGGCTTTGCTCGTTCAACCTGCAAAGAGGTCACTCGTGTCGTGACGAAGAAGAAGAAAAGACGAGGAATAAAATGAAAGGAAAGGAGCCGACTTTTCATCTCACGTGTCAAATGGAAATTGTCATCAAGGGTGAGAGCAAGTTGGACGTTTTGTTGCGGTCAACAATTGAAGAAATTGTCGGCAATCAACGATCAGCCGTGTCCTCTGAGGACAAAATGTGCCTCGCGCAGCTGACGCCATTCTTTTGCTCAGCATGAGTGGGCTGTGATGCAGCTTTTTGTTCGCAAGTTGACCTGTGCAATCACGAAGAGTTGGCACATTTTGGAAAATGCCTCTCAACTTATTTTGCTGCGGTCAACCTCCTTGATTATAGACGCAGTTTACAGAGAAATGCTTGCAACGGAACATTTTCATTTCTAGAGAAAACATGCAATTAGCTTCGTTTCCCAATTCATTCAGTCCGAGAGTGTGTGAGAGTGTGTGTAAACTTTGCGGAGTGCACCTCGGAATCGTGAGGGTCCTGCAAGACGGCTGCTTCCAGCATAAGCACCGCATTTGGCAAGTCTCCTTCTCGAGACTTCTTCAGCCCTTCTTCAAACGCATTAGGCAGATCCTTGTAGGGATTATCTGTGTGGAAGTAGTAACCCTGTCAGCAAAAACAAAACAACAACAACAAAAAAACAAGTTTAGTGGTGACGTCAAGCTGCGGAAATGAGTCCATCGTTGGCGCATCACACAAAACCTGGACTGGCTATTTCCGTTCTCTTAAATTGTTCTACTTTGAATTTTCAAGATGATTTTGAAAGAACTTTGGTTTGCGCACGCACGTGGGCTCACTTAAGGCGTCCTTGGACAGGAAGGTCAGCGCGTGTGTGATAAGCTCCGCCCACGAACATTGGCCTGAATTGCATGCCGTGCCATGCTCAGGTGGCCGGCCGCTCACCGCCATCTTTTGCCACGTGTCGACATTCATCGGGTGCTCGTTAAATTACTTCAAAGCCACACAAATCACTGACTCATTGAGGCACTCACATTTGTATCGTTTCTGAAAATTTTACTATTTTTCCATGTAAAAAATTCAAATTGTTCGGCTGTCTCATATTGAGGCAAGCAGCTTCAAGTTTGATTTCAGATTAATGGAACAAAGACGAGCTGCACAAAGGACAGCAAGAGGTCATGTTTACAAATTATGAAACACCATTTTTTTTTTTCCATCTTCTGTGCAAGTTTTTCTCTAAAGCTTCAAGGCTCAACTGTTCAATTGTGAGAGGAGGAAAGCACACACAGGTCAAAAAAGATTAACCGTATACGGAATGAATTTGAAAGGAAGATGAGCAAAGTTGAGCTTTTCTGCGAGCGTAGTTAATGGAGTTATTCAACACAACAAACAATTTTCCCGTGAAGAAATTCCCTAGTATTCCTCTTCTGAAGCATTTGTTTGAAAAGTGGTGCTTTCAATATCTACAAACCAAAACAAAGATTTTACAAGAAGGCTGCATGACGACAACAAAGAAATAAAAATATTCCCATCAAACATTGAGCTTGACACATTTGGTTTTGAGTAACATTTGAACAGTGTCAACTGAAGTTAACTAGTCAATAAATGATGGCAAACTGCAAAAAAATGAAAGTGATGAGACACAAAACACAATTTGTGAGATTTGCTAAGGTTGACTTTTGTGGCGTTATTGATTGTTTATTTTTGGGGTAAAAATTGCCTAACTTTGAAGATTCCTTTGTATAGCATTTAATTCATGTTTTTTTTTTTTTCTCAAATAAAATCGCAGCTGGTTGTCATTTCAATTTCAATAAAGTCATTTCCATGGCAACCTATTTTTTCCAATCTGGCATTTCAATTTGTGACTTTATGTCGCCTTTTTAAAAAAATCGCCTCGATAAATTAAGAATACATGTAACGAGATTGCTTTTGTTGTTGGTGCGAAAACATACTAAGAGTTCTCCATGAATGCAAGGCATAAGAAAGATTGTGAGTCGCAGCATCCTAATCATGAAGGACCTCACTTTGCACCAGCTCATTGTTCTGAATTGTTTGCACGCTTTATTGCGCACCATTCAGAACAATAAAGATTTTTTTAGTGTTGTGTGCTCAATAAATAACACTTGGGGGAAGTTCCTTGCTGCTTGTTTAATTTTAAATTAAAAAAAATGAAAGCTAATGTCATATTACTATAGATGACTGATTTGAAACATTGAATTTGGTTTGAGTTTCTCCTAAAAAAAAAAATGTTGGATGCAAATCACAGACAATATTGACCTTCTCGTGAGGAGAGACCGTGGAGGGAATCTGGGCTTGCTCATTCTCCGTCAGCCAGTTTCGTCGAGCCAGTTCCTCCCACTCTGCCTGCATCTTATCCCAGAACTCGGTGTCCGACTACAGACAAAAGCGAGAAAGGAGGAGGAATGGGACAAGCAAAGTGAGAGGAGGCACGGAATGGAGAGAAAGAGAGGTGAAAGAATGACCGGTCCACATCTGACATCATTGCAAGTGACATTTGCGTTTGACTTTGCAGATCAAATACTGAAAGGTTACAAGAGAGAAAATATGCATTCAACATCTGGAATGTGCACGTCATCCATCCATCACAATGTTCATAATTCTTGGCCAAACTGGGATGAATGATGCCAATCAGAGCGGAACGACACACATCGTTGTTCGAATCGCTCACGTTTCTACAACGCGAGTGTGCACGCAAGTGTGTCTGCTGACAATCTAGACGAGATCACGGCCGAGAGCCGCAGTCAAAACGTGTGTGTGTGTGTGTGTGTGTGTGTGTGTGTCATAGGTCTTCTCATCTCCTCGCTTCAGAATGACACGGAGGCCAGCGCGGGTCCTGACGAGCAGCCACGGCAGGTAATTGGCGGCTGCTGACATTTCAAGCCAAGTTGGCTCAAGGTGACGTTTCATGCTTCTTCACAGATCGTGTCAAGCCGGAGCTTAATGCTGCAAGATACGAATTGCGCACATCTACTCTCCGCAAATTAAAACAGTTCTTTACTGGACACTTTTCGACTCACCACATTGGGTCAAGATTTTGATCGAATTGGGGAAAAAAAAAAACGTATACAGATGAATTAAAGCTCCCAAGATGCACGTTATTCAGTGATCAGTGTAGCTATATTAAAATAAATAAATAAATAAATAATCAAGGAAGCCGAAGCAACATTGCTCCGTTAGGAGTTGGCGGAGCAAATAATTCTCATAAGTTTGGCCCCATTTTGAAAGGAGATGCATTTTCCTCACGCAAATGACGTCAAAGATGTGAGGAGAATTTCAACCGTGATACCTGTGCCCAAAGTCAGCTGCGTGTGTTCGCACACGCTAAAAGTTGTTATTCCGTCCAAATTGATTCTCTGAAATTTGTTGTTTTTGTCAATCGTTGTGTTTGGCTTTTTCACTTGGCACAGTTTGCCAGATGCACTTCCCGACTCAACATTGTCATATCATTTTATTTATTTTTTTTAAATGCGTAATTGGGACTGGCAGTGGATGGACACTGGCCAAAAATCACAACCAACGAGCATAAAGACTCTCGTTTGCATAGATTTTGCCAAAGAAACGCCATCACCTCACTCCGACAAATGCCTGAATGTCGTCTAAAATGTAGTCACATTTCGACAAAGGAGTAATTTTTTCCGTGATTATAATTCTAGAATGAAATTATACTGGAGTTGTCATTTAAATTATGTGGAACAAGTCGAGGTCATTTACAAGCCATGTACGACTGAAGTGAGCTGTTATGAATCTCACTTTGACTTGGCAATGAAAGGCAGGATGCATGATGGGTACACAAATAAACGGGCGACTCCGTGAATGCTTGTTGACAACACAGAAAATGATGCCAACAGAAAGTCAACAGAGCTCATGCAAAGCCAAACAAATGTTGGCCTCGGGGGTCATTTGGAAGCTGTCGTTCGTGATTCGACACGACACTTTGTTGGATGTTCATCATGAATCCTGGCTAAAATAAGAAACATACTGTACATGGGCAGGATGCCGTACTCACAATAATGCTGATCTCAAAACTGCAATGGGGTCACTCAGCTGTTTGAACATGTATACAAATCGACACGAGTCTTTTGCATATGACTCAAGGTAGAAATGTATACAGATAACGACGGCACTATTGTGACTAATTGTCTTGATCATGGGTGGGCAAACTTTTTGATTGGCGGGCCACAATGGGTTCTAAAAATTGACAGAGGGGCTGGACCAGGAGCAAATGGATGGATTGTTTTGGTAACCTCACCGCATCTGAGAAAAAAAAATGCATTTAATTTTAAATGAAAGTGAACAAAAGCATTACAACAATATGTATGTCTTTCATTAAATTTTTTTCAAGTTCGGCGGGCCGGATTAAAACGTTTAACGGGGGGCGCATGTGGCCCCCGGGCCGTAGTTTGCCCATCCCTGATCTTCATCCTGCGTAACATTTAAACATCTGAAATGTTCCTCCGGCATCAATTAATGCAGCTTTATTTTGTTGACTTTTGTTCGACTCGGGATTGTGCCGCATTCAGAAGTGTGTCAATTATATAGTAGCTTCCAAAAATATATAAATATAAAATATATATAATCTTCTTAGATGGCATCAAGTATTACGGAGTGTTGCGTTTTCTCCAGCGCTTGTCTTCACGAGCGTTGCAAAAGTGCAATTCGCCCGATACGGCTACTTTATTTGAAAGTGCTTTGACTATATAAGCTAAACCAAGGAATGAAGGCGGCTATTCATGTTTGCCGTGCATCACACAAAGTCGAATTACTAATCAGTGACACCAGAGACTTCACCCGCAGTGTCTCTGGAGCTGGCCTGGCACTGGCCTTTCAATGCTAACAAGCCCCCGACAGCTCTGCACTGCTCAGCCGGACCGAAATAGAAAGCCGGAGACCCCATAATGGAATTGCAACACATTTATTGGACAAAGTGCCAGGTTGTATTTTGCTAGACAATGCAATTACCCATGATGGGAATGTCTGCGATAACACATAGTTCAGCACATGCACTTTTCTGTTTGCTGGGCAAAAAAAAATAAAAGGCCAGTGATGAGGACGGCAACTACTGTCAGGCACTTTGTAAGCAAAGATTGACATGACAATATTCAATCGGATTTATGGCTAAAAAAATTACATAGAGTGGAATGAGATGCAGATAAAAATTCAACATAAATAAATGAGCAACTTTGAATGAACGACAACCTGGACTGGTCAACAGTCAAATCTACAATTTATAATTACAATTATATACAGAACGTTTGCCCGGCCTAATTCGATGAAATCAATCGCTTGCTGTGAGCAAAAAATGGGTTGCAAATGAGAACAAGTTGGAAGTCAACCAGCGTCATGGATTGTTTGCAATTTTAATGCTTCTACTGATTTATTTGAAAGAATATTACAATTCAAAATTGGGCACACAGGTGCATAATTTGACTATAAATTGGCCTACGAATTACTGCAGTAAAAATTGCAGCCGTGCAATAAACTTTAAGAATATTATGTCCATCTCTCAGACAGCTTTAACAGTCTTGGAGGCTTTAATTTGTGTTGCAGTCAATTTACCTTTAGCTATTACTCAGATAATAATCAAATATTCATTCCAGCAGAATTGAATCAACTTTTATTACAAAAATTTCCAAAACTTTTTAGAGCCAAGAGAATGAGCAAAGGAACAAGTTGTTAACATTTGAGGGTGCACTAATAATAACTGTTGCCAAGTTTGAACGCAAACTTTGCTCACGTTGTGTTGAACTGATAATGTTTGAACCCGAATGGGAGGAGGCCGGTTAAGGGAGTAAATACATTATTTATTCGTCTTCCCCATTTTTTTTTTCAATTTGGCAAACAACTCAAACTGCAAAAAACCAGGACGGCATCGGGCCGATTGCAGGCGATCGTAGGAAATAAAAGATTGCACACATCCTGCAAGGGAAACGCCTGCCACGCTGGAGCAACTTAGGCGATGCTTTATTTCCTATTTCTCGTGCATCGCAGCCAAAACAAGTCCCGATTTATTCGACATCATCCAAGTGGAGCATAACAATCGCATGAGCTCAGAGTAATTGAAACTGTCCTTATGTCGCATGAAGAGTCACTAACCCACCGAAAAAATGCTTCAGCACTCAGCCATCTTGGATTCATTTCAAGCTGCTTCTCAATTCCTCACGTCATCCTTCTGTTCTTATCTGGAAAGCCATCAAAAGCTACATTGACTGTCGTCTCTGGCAATTTTGGAAAGTGCATAAAATTTGGGCGAGCTTTCACATCAATTCGACTTTTGTGAGGGTTCTACTTTTCTCATGTTTTTTGCTTCATCATGTGAAATGAAAGAAAGAAAAGCCGAGATTTTGAGTTGACATCTTCCCTGTTGACAAACAGTTTGGATTCAAATGATTCATGTTGTGGCTGAATTTGGATTGAAAAATTGGATTTTTTTTATTTGGCGATTGAGAAACTAGCTGGAAATCATGCAAAAATAAAATATGCATCAAAAGATGATGTTGCGTAAAGAAATTGCTGTTTATAAAAGTAACAGTCTTGAAACAAAAAAAATGTTGAAAAAGTATAAAATACACACTAATTTTTTAATTAATTTTTTTTTATTTTTAAATTATTTTTAATCAAAAATATCATATTCCAGTTGGGCTTGGACTGTTATTATTATTTATTTTTATTTTTTTTTGTCAATCTCAAACAGTACTAACTTGTACTACGTCTCCTTTATGATTTTTGTCTTTCTGCTTGTTGTCCTGTGACACCAGGCTAGTAAAACGCCAGACATGCAATTGTGTTTTGCGATATCGTCACGTGACGTGTGATTTGTTGGTCAGCTCACGTCAAGAGCAATAAGCAAACATTCTGTTCCTTGTTACTTATGAGTTCTATCAATTATTAAAAAATGCTTGACATGTTAAAAATCAGCATATGTGACCCGCTTAGCAAGTCACTGGTAGCATGACAAGCTAACGTCGCAGTCTCCATTTTCGCGCAGTGCGAGTGGACAAATAACACAAGCAACAAAAAGTAGACAACTTGCTGTTGGTTTAATGGCCAAGCGTCGCGGTACTCGTGTCCTTGGCGTCAACTGAAATGATCTAATTGCGGATATTGATGAAACCTGAAACCAAAATGGCAGACCACGACGCTCATTCCAAGTCTGGCGGTAATGTTACCAATCGATGATTCATGCTCTTACGCTCATGTCTGTCGCTAAATCTCTTCGCATACTTGCCCTGCAGCTGATCCGGAGACAAATATTTTGAGGGCTTACACAACCTGTGACATCAGCGCTAATTTTGGGACGGAATCCCCCGAGTGGGTGAGTATGCCGCTCTCCGACTGCTCCTCTCACTTCCTGACAATCTTCCCTGTGCCTGCTCTATTATTCATCAACACGATATAGAACAGCATGTAGGCTTCACTACATGTCAAGTAAGACAATAGTGCGGCGTTCACTGCCATGTTCAGGAAAAGTTGGGCTTATTCGGGGAGAGGGAGAGGGAGAGAGAGAGGGAGAGAGAGAGAGAGAGAGAGAGAGAGTGAGAGAGAGAGAGAGAGAGAGAGAGAGAGAGAGACATTTTCAAAACAAAATGCACAAATATGACCTGCCATTGTTGTTTTGGTCAAGATTTAAGATTTTTTTTTATTTTTTATTTTTTTTTTTTACATGTGTCCTGTAACCAACACAGTCAAGTCGAAGAACTCGCTGTACCTCCCCCAAGGCCTACCTCCACAGCAGCCTTGGCTCGCTCAAATTCCTCTTCGAGAGACTGATGCCTGGACAGGAGGGCGCTGCCCCACCGCTGATCCTTGGTTAGACGAGCCTGTTACACACACACACACATACACACGCGGACACGCACGATTCATAGCGCAGTATATACGTATATGCAGAAAGGCAGTCCATTAATCATCCACATCCAGCCCATTGTGCACGCACGCGCACGCGCACACACACACACACACTCAGCCAGAGGGAGACAGGCAGTGAGGGTGCGCCGGGGTCAGCCTTCTCTGCTTTGTCAGGGACGAGTGAGTGTGTCCTCCTCATCAAAGCCCCTGACATGCTTTGGCTCAATGTCCCGTGTCAGCAGCTGGCTGGCCGCAACCCTCCTCCGAACGTCATACAATACTCAGCCAACCTCAACCTCAACCCCGCCCCCGCCGCGTCCCCCCCCTCCGCTCTTGTGCACCTGCACGTGCAATCCTACACCCCACAATTTGCTGACGGCCGCACAGGTGTAACTTCAAACATCCTGTAGTAAGATTGAAAGCACACCAGCTCAGTAAGCGTGCGCTTACGTATCTCAACTTTAGTCCAGGGAAGGTTGAACGATTTCACATTCACAAGTGTGATTCATTGCAATGACTATATAGACTGAACAATGTATAGCATGAGGTCATCAAATGGACTTCCAGACACTGAAGGACGAACGACTCCATGTGGTGTCCGCTGGAATGGCTTGCATAATCTCAGCATTGATGGATTTATACTTCCTTTTTGAATAAGAGGAAATGCATCCCAAATATGTCCAATTTGTCAAAGAAAATTCCTCCCAAAAAGACATTTGACATGAACAAGGCTGAGCACAATCTAGTGAGTTTTTTTTTTTTTTTAATCATTTTTTTTTCTTCCAATGAAATAAATGCACCCAAACGTGACTTTCCAAAACAGAAGGACTTGATTGACTTCAATGTGACTTTTCCAAATAGAACAGAAGACAGCACAGTGCCCGAGTGATCAGCTTTCACTTTCCGGTGTGGGCTTGCCTCTCTGTTTGTAAAGTTAATTAAAGACTCCAATGGCATGAATGTTGATTCTTTCTGAAACGTGTTTCTGACTAGACCAAGTGTACCTGCCCTCTTTGCCTAACTTGGTTGGAGCAAAGGTACCTGAGCGCCACCTCAGTTGGGAAACGCTCCAGCTCACCCGTGACCCTGATGGGGATTAGCAGTGTCGAAAATGGAAAATGAAATGGAATAGAACGACATTCAGGTTATATGTCGCTATTGTCTTATGTGAGTAAGATTACTCCATATGTATTTTATTTTATTTATGTGCTCAAAAAATCTTCAATTTTAAAAAAAAATTTTTTTGTATGTGTTGGTTTGTCCATATACCGATTTTGTAAACTCCATGCAAAACACGTTGACTTTTTGCATGCAGCTTTGTTCGTGCGTTTTGAACACCTCCCAGGAGACGACTCCTGTGCAACTCTTGAGCGCCAAAATTTGGAACACTTGTTTGCGAATATCGTCCATCCATATTGGACAACTATCTTTAATTCCAAATCAATTATTGATAGAGGTGCTGAAAAGGTGACATATGCTTACCTAGCTCAGTGAGATCAACACTAATGGGCTCAGAGTAAGGCGGCTCAATAATTCATAGGCTATTAATCTAATAATGGCATCAGAAATAAGAGCCCTGACGCAGACCTGCACAGACATCCACCCAGCAAGAAAGCGCTTGACATTTGGACCATGGAGCACCACCAAAGACAATCTGGATTTCCCAAAAGCGCCTCTCAGCTTCGAGTCAAGCCGCTCGTTTGGAAGTCAAATTCCATGACCATGGTGCGATGCTGTTCTCGCGGTGCAAATGTTGAAGTCTTTCCGTATGAAATGAAAGGATGCATAGGGAGGCTTACATGTCTTCCACTAATATACTGTCTGTTGAGCTGAAATGGAAGAATCGGAAGTGTTAGGACAAATGGCGGCGAAACAATCACACACAAACTTGAAGGTTTGGCATGCAGTCGTGGTTTGTTCCAGGTTAGAAATGTTTGTTAATACAACATGTCATGTTTCCAAGCTGTATCGCTTTTAAAGGATGTCGTCGAAAAAGATGACGCCACTGTCACACTGAGCACTTACTTGAGATGCGAGGGCAGACTCCGGCTCCACTTTGGTGTTTGTTTCCACGCAGTTCTTATTTGACGGCTCAAATTGGGTTTTAGAGTCAATGGACCTGAAACAGAGCGGAAGAGCCTAGAATGGGTAACTGCAATACAAAAAATGTGTCTATACGAAATCTGCACAAAAGATCACATGTGGTTATGACTTCAAACATAAAAACACAAAATGCCACACGAATTTACCGAAATATATATATGCAGGAATTATGTAGTACGGACAGTTGCGTAAATATTTGGACACATCTTTTTGATACTTGGATGAAATTCCTTTGCGGTCAATAACTGCCTGAAGTTTAGAATACGCAAACATCAACAAACTGGAGGCCGCCTCAGTTGGTGCTTGGTTGTGGCTCTTGCCAACTCCCAACTTTTCCTAAGCAGGGGCACACGTTTTTAGAAAATGACCCCAATCAAATGGGAACTTTATGAGCTAACCTGTCAGAGGCAAGAATGGCCGGATGGCCGAGTGGTCTAAGGCGCCGCGTTCAGGACCCAGTCTCCCCAGGAGGCCTGGGTTTGAATCTTGGCTGCCAGGATGGCCGAGTGGTCTAAGGCGCCGCGTTCCGGACCCAGTCTCCCCAGGAGGCCTGGGTTCGAATCTCGAATTTCCCCATTGTTGTGGGACTAATAAAGGGAATATTATTATTATTAATATTTCAATTTTTGCCGCATTCAGCTGAAAATCATGCAGTGCATTTATCTTGTCTGTCCTATCAGGGCTAAAAGAAGAAAATATAACCGGAGGTGTTCTGCAGGCAAGTGCTATGATTTGCTGACGACATCTCGACAAGGAGCATGTAGAGCACAAAGAGGATAGGCCCTAAAGCTGACCCTTGAGGAACACCACATGAAAGGAGGACAGACTCGCTGACCTCAGTGCCATGTTCATCAAGTAGCGCCATGGAACCTGTTCCGTGAGTTGCCCTCTGCCGTGATAACATGACCTTTCATCCATTCATATCAGTGCCCACTTACCATAGAAATTCATTCAAAGAGTTTTTGGATGAACGCCGTCTCTCCAATTTCCACTTCCTGTTACCGTTTCTTTCAGTGTTGGGGTTCAACTCTTCCCATTTATCCAACGGTGAACCGATGATAGCTGCACACAAAGATAATCATTAATAACATTAAAAACGGATTAAACTGTCATTAAAGGCAACCCAAATAAAGTTGTTGTTAAAATAAGTGAAATGTCAGTTTGGACTAATGGCCCGATAGGTCAAATAAAGTGCAAAAAAGAGATAATTAGTACTGGGAGTGCTCTAAAAATAACGTCTACCGGCAGTTCAGATTTATTTTTTTTCCTTGAAATAACATCAGGGAAATACTTGCTGCCATGAATTATTCACTTCACTGCTGTTTAACTTGCAGCCTAATTAGCTGCCAGTGAACACTTCATTTCACTGAAAGTGTTTGACTGTTTCTTGATAATGTTTGCACAGTGTCCATACCGGAGTCCAGTGACGCCCTCTCTGGTGTCCGCATGCTCTGTTCCACTTCCACCTGGATCAGTTCCGTCTCGCCGGTCTTTTTCCTCTGCGGGCTGTTCTGTTTGTCGCGCCGGGACGAACGGGGACTCTTCCTGTCTTTGTTGTTTCTCTGCTCGCTCGGCTCGCTGAGGTCCAGTAGGTCCAATGTTGATGACAGAACTGCCAACAGAGCACTTTTTATTGGACTGTGTGAAGTGAAATTTGTTTGGCTGTTTTATGATTTCCAACCTGGCTTTAGTGGGAATGTGATGCCCAGATGGGGCTAAAGATAAAAAAAAAAAAAAAAAAACAATTTCATATTTTCCCATGATACGCATTGACTGCCAAATGTAGACTGCAATATTTTCTTTTATTGGGTTTATAAAAAGTGCTCATCTCATCTGAACATTTGTTTCTAAAAAATAAAATAAAATAAAAAATATTTAAAAAAATCAAAATATCTGTCAGGCCTACAACAAGGAGCGTCTTTCTGCTTAATTGACTTTAATGATGCATTTTATGAGCTCGGGAGAGAAGGCTGACGACAACCGTGCATGATTTCTTTTCTTGTCTTCTTTCTCTTTCAAATTTACTGCAACTTTTTGTGACACTGGATTATTCCATGTTTATTGATTCCAGTTTAATAATAATAGCAACTTCCCATATCTGGCAGAAAAAAAATAAAATCGCACTATGGTAGTTTTTAATTTCTTTTCCAATTTTCTTAATAGCACAATCCGACTGTTTTGTCTCATCAGCACCATTCACATGCACGGCACTGTCTCTTAATGGTTTCCTTCGATTGCCGCTGATTTTTATCATCCAGTGGGTGGCAACTATTAAAACTCCTTATTTGTAGAATCCCCCGTTGAATTCCCTCGTGTGTGGCGAGCTCGAAGCTCCAGAAAGATGACGAGCTCATCGGCGCGCTGCTGTTTCCCGATAACCAGCCGAGAGGCTTTGTTGACTGAAATCTCGGCGCAATCAGCGCGTCTGCTTGTCGCCCGTGACGTGTGCTATTTAGATGACAAGCGCAATTACAAATATGCTCTCAAGGAGGGAGGTTGCCTGAAGAGATTCTAGAGATCAAAAAGAAACACAAAGCAGGACTTTCTTAAATGTTTTGACAGCCTTCATTTTAAATGAATGAGACGAACGCAAGACAATTGCTCAGACTGCGAGCTTTGATTTACGCAAAGTACATTTTCCCCGATGCTTATGCTGCTTGGTAGGATGTTCTGCAGTTGCCCTCAAATTAAACCAATTCCCGTGTCCATTGAGGATGTCACATAGTATGTGTGCTGTGTCGCGAATACAAACTTTATCACCTTTGACTTTCGAGCGTCGTTGTGTCGTCCATTGAAAAAGTTGGATCGATGCAGTGACCACAGTAATGCAGTTGCTCAACGGCACTGAACCTACAACCTCAACTTCAACTATGACGAGATTGGGTAGTGACTGAAAAAATGTTGAGAAATAAAAGCATCTGAAATGAAGGATCTTTGGTCATCCAAAGAGACTTTGCTGTCCTTTGAAAGGAGGTAGTTGAGGCGTCCCACACAGCTCTTTTCTGAGGCCCGGACACTTCCCAGATGAGTTGTTGAGGGCATGCAAACAGGAAAATCTGGGAGTGGCTTGAAAACACACTGGAGGGACGATGTCTCATTGAGTTGACTCAAAAGAGGTGTCAGTCCTTTTTGTCAGACAAAAATACAACTTCTTGACATGATCAAGAATTGTTAGTTAAATTCTCAGAATTAGATCATCTTTTCTTCCTGCATGAACACTGAAGCAGCATCTTGGAGGAAAATGCCAACAAGAGGACAAAATACGTGAGAGTGAATATCAAGGAGGAGGGGGGGGGGGCAATGAGAAGCTTCTCTTGAATAAATCACTTTGAGCCAACGTCGACATCCACAGCATCGAGCAGCATTCTTTGCATGACAATGCATCCCAGGACAAGATGGCCTCCTGGCTACCGTCTGTCCATGCGTCCGGGCGTCCGTCTCTTGTTCACGGTTGCAGTTAAGATGAAGCCAATAGCATTGAGCTGACTGAGCAAAAAAGAAGACTCCAACCTGGATTTGGCGCTGATTGAGCCGCTCACGTTCACACGCTGCATGCAGTCACCCATGTGAAGCAGTATGCGATCAATGACCTTCTGCGTGTTCATTTTCTGTGTAATGAGTGCGTGGGTGAACATTTGATTATCTTGAAATCAAGAGGCCACTTAGTTCAAAATCAAGTGGAATTTGAAGGAAGCGTTCTTGGTACATACAGAATACTGAAAAAGTCATTACTGCGGATAAAAATTTACACACGAAGCTCTCTATTCCCAATGTCTTGTGTGATTGTCACACGGCGACAAACAAACAAAACCAATCATAGCACTCCATGATTTTTAAAGTCATGTTTTGTGGCCGTTTATATTTTGTACATATATTTGTGATGCGGGAACATTGACAAAGGTCTGCACTATTTTGTTTTGACTTCTTTTCAACCTCACATATCCGTGAAGCTAAACTTGAAATTTCTCCAGCAGCTAAAAAAAAATTAATAAAAAATGCCTGCATCTATGCGAGAGATCCGCTTGTGGATTTGCATATATTGGAGCTTGTAATTAAAATTGCGCTTTGATTTTCTTCGCTTGCTTACTCCTGCTCAGCATTATTCACTGCATTTTCAGTCCATCACGTTGTGTGACAGGCGGACAAAGGATCGCATCGAAATTCACTTTACTGGCACATTTTTCAACTGGGGGAGGAAAGCGGTTTTGCACAATGGGATGGATCCAAGCTCAGGATTCACTCCGTGGAACAAATTTTTGCATAAAATCTTCAATGAAATCACTCTCTTGTTTGAAGACGACACTTTATCTACCGGTCGCACCGAATGTAAGGACAGATTTTACACAGGTCAATAAAGTTAAACAAGCATTTTTTCTTAATACACTTGAAAAATGAACTAAAAAAAGAATGTTGAGTCTTGTACCTGCTGTGTTGGAGGTCACTGGGCGGGAAAGCGTATCACACTTGGTCTCGCAGAGAAAATCGTCTATGGACGGACTCAGAAGCGGGCGACTCTCTTGTTGCTCACTCACCAGCTGGAAGGACAAAACAAAAATCCAGAATGCCATGGGACTGAAAAGTAATTCAATTTTGATAAGGTCTTGAACATTTTTAAGTTGTATATATTTTTTTATTTTAATACAATTAGTTGATGGGATTCAAGACTATTACAATACAATACAAGTTTATTTATATATAAAACATGAACATTTTGTGCACATTCGTTGCACTAAGTTTCGATCGATTCTTGCCAATTCTCCTTTAGTTAATTCCCATGGAACGTTGAATACTACGAGTATATACAAAAATAATACACCAATACAATTATACAACAATCATTGCCTGGGCTCTCTTCTCTAGAGTACTTTTGTCAATTTCATGTGTTTTATGTTAGGCTTGTATGACTGGATATGCGGACCTTATTGTTAGAATGGATCAGGTCAATAACATATTACAACAGGAGCTAATATCTACTCAAGAGTGACTGGTGGAGAACGAGCTGAAGCTGAATTTGTTCAAAACAAAGTGGATGATGTTGGGCTCTAAATATTTTGTCAAAAAAGCCTCAAAGTTAAACATGTCCTCGCAGAAACAATGTCATTGCGTAAAATCTGGACCTCCCACACACCTTCAGCCTGTTCTCTGAATTGCATCGCACCTGTCTCAGAAATGCCTTTAATACTTGACATTTTTATTTTATTTTTTTTACAATTATGTTTTTTATTTTTATGTGCTCTGTTCCTTTCTTTTCTTTTCTTTTTACAATTGCAAGTGCTTTTTTTTCTTTTTGTTTTTTTCTTCTTTTTGATTTTTTTTTAACATATTTGAGGGCTTTCCCTTCACGTGACCGGACTTTGTTTTAAACACAAATGCTGACTTTGCTCAAAAGTCACGTGACAACATTTTGACCTGACCACAGCCAAAAGGTAATGCGCTTTGCTGTTTCTCTTTATGTTTTGGTTTGCGTATTGTTTGCTTTAACTGTGTTGTGTTTGCAATGTCTTGTGCTTGTGTCTTGCGATTTACTGCTAATGCTGCTGCCTTGCTTGCGCTTCTAAATTAGCGTCCTGAAGTTGGACGCGACTGTTTGCAAAGTGCCCAAATAACGAGCATATTAAAGCTGTGCTGCTTTGCCATCATGTTAGTTTCTTTGTGGCTGCTTTGTGCCTTGCTCTGGACGCTAAGATTGATTGATCAAGTTGACGTTGTCGGGCTGCTTTTAAATCAGCTGGCGAGTGTCTTCATGATACCGAAGAGCACTATGGAAGATGCGCAGCGCTTGTGCAACTGAAACGTCAACAGAACTGAGTGCACACCGTAAATTATTAGTATTGACGTTAATGTTGGTGATAAAATATGGCTTATTTGTGGTTTGATCACTGCATGCATGTGTTTATTTATACATCAGGTATATTTTGAATGTTATGTTATTTGATGCAGTTTGTTTGAAACCTGAAACTGTGCCTTTAACATTAAGTTGTTGGCTGCTCTTTCAACTCCTTCCACTCATCATCTCCTGCTCAATTCTACATCTACTGCATTGTACATCTTAATAACAAGACTTAAAAAAAATAATAAAATCAACCCTTTCCGTGGGGAAAATGGAACAACACTGAATGAACTCATAATTCACAAAAACATAAGTGACAGTCTCTGGGGAGTTTTTTTTTTTTTTGGCGGTCTACATTAAAACTGTTCCATCTACAATTAGTTATCAACGAGACGTGTCATGCATTAACTAGTCGCCACTTGGAGCCAAATGAGCTTGACTGTTTAAGATTGGCTGGATCCATGGGGGGGAAGGTAAGCGTCGGTGTCAGCTGTGTGTTTGGCAGCAAGGAAACTTGACATTTGCCGTTGTTGCCCTCAGGGCTGTATTTGCATGTGGAATTTTAATTAAATGGTAAAGGCCATGACACATAATAGCGTGAGTCTTGACGATCGGTTGGTTTTCTGCATGTTTGTAGAGTGAGTTTTTGCCACTTGGCAAATAAATTTGAGCAAATTAATTTGGGTTGTGCTTGAAAATAGCTGAGACAGCAGAGGTGATTCGACTTAGTGCTGTGCTCGAACAAAACTCGACTTGATGGCATGCCTCCCGCAATTTGTGGTACAATTTACCAAGGGTTGCGCTCTATGTTTATTGACTGACTGAAAATGTGCTCGGCTGTGTTTAATTGAATATGACTGCAGGTTAGGCAGTTATGGATTTGAATATTGACCTTTTACGGAGGCAGTGAGTCATTCCAAAGAGTATCAGGCTTAATTAAATGTTATCTTATCTCGAATACACCAACGGCCACATAACAATGAGTGTGTAGTATTACGTAATGTGCTCGGCCAAGTCTTTCCAGTGAAGCCTTTTAGTTGGAGAAAATAAATGGGGGTGAGTGGGGGGGCGAGGGTGTCATCAGTAAAACTCTAATTGTCTTTATGTGTGCTCGTAATCGCTCCGAGGTATGGCTCCCCAAGCCGTGGTCTATTTATTCTGGTTCATTTAAACTCACTGTGAATCTGAGCGGGTAGTTGGCTCCTTGAGAGTTGCGGTGGGCGAAGTAAGCAGTTGCAAAGAAATGACTGGACTATATTTGCTGGACACTTCATATTTTGAACAAGTCTTCCATACATCTGCGTTTGCATTTACTTGTTTCTTTCAAACTTGGCCTAACCTGAGATTTTTGCATATTTTGAAATGTTTGTCGAAATGTCCTACCATTTTAATCACTGACAGCGTAATCAATTAGCGATTCGGGCGGGTATTAAAATTGCTCATGATTGTTTTTTTCATTGCAAACAATCGGTAACTGCAGGTAATATTTGCTCTCCATCCATATATATTGTACGCAAGCAAAGACCCTCCAATTCAGGTTGTGGAGATCGCATTAAGAGTTATCGATGTATTGCTCTGGGTGACGTCTCAGTCAGTACGGTCCCACTAAGTCAAAATCCTATTTACGGGCAAATATTCCAAATTGCTCAGCAATATAACAATCCATATGTTCAAAGGTGCAGAGAAAAACACGCACATAGAAAACTGCATTGTGTGACGGGCGACCTCGGTCACTTTTATTTCCATTTCTTTGAGTCTCTGGGAATGTAAATTTGTCTGTCCATCTGTTGTCATTCCCTGCAGAGTGATGTTTAGACATTTTGTTGTGAATGGCTGAAGGTCAAAAGCGCCACATGCAGACATTTCCATCTCAGCGCCAGTTTTGATTTCGACAATATGGAGATGTTGACGCTGGCTACAGTCTGTATGTCTTCTGTATCTCCCCGCAGTGCAGTACCTGTCTGTCTGTCTCACCGTCTGCTTGTTCGTCCGTTTAGTTATAGTATCTCCCCGTTTAGCTAGCAACCAGTTTAGAGTTTGTGTGTTTAATGTCTTGATGCATGTCCAATTTAAAAAAAAAAAAAAAAAAAGAAGTGTTTACTCTACTAAAAATTTGGAAAGTGAGGAGGGAATTTTGTCCACATTTTTCCGTCAAACTGCTTTTTGCTCTCGTTGGTGGCAGGAAGCAAACAAACCCCAATTAAAAGCAAAGATGTAAGCGCCCCGCAATCTCTGCAGGGAGGTTAGCATTTGCTGTTGATGCATTTTCATGGTGTATTTCTTTGGGTCTCTATGCAAAGTACTTGGACAATTACGAGCCTACAAGTGCTTTAAGGAGTAATCTCGTAACTTATGCAACGGGAAATTTGGACTAATTGCGTGGCTCGGGTTTTACTCAGGAGATCTTTTTCGAAGTTGCTGTCAAGGGAGTGGCAGAAACTTGTCCGAGCCTTCAAGGTGAGCTTGGAATCGGTTACGTAAAGGAAAACTCAAGAAAAGAAGTCAAGTTGTTGTTGGGTTTCATTTGGTGGTTTTATCTTCAGCTTTAGTCTTTCGATGGCTCCATTCAGTTATCTTTAAACTCCGGTGACTTGTAGCCAATCCTGAGTTTTCTTTTTGCCCCTTAACACAACTTAAGAGGATTTCTCTTTCACATTTTTTTGTAACGAGCATTCAAATCAATTCTCAGGCTTTGTTCCGGACTGGAACTGCCTCAGTAGCAACGTAGCTCAGTTGGACGCTGCTGTGACCTTTTTAGATAACACACTTCATATATTATTGATACACATAGTGCAAGCGACTCGCTGCTGCCTTCAAGCTTGGCGAAATCGAGGAATTCATTCAGAGAGGAAAATATGTCATGAAAGTTCTCCAAACTTTGGACAAGGGCACATTTTAATCAGTGTGCGCCCCATTTTGATCGGTGTATAATATTTAAGGAGGAGGCGCAGGAGGAATGTGATTCGTTGCTTAGGGAACAAATACTCGTCAATCGTGATCAAATGTTTTGTGCATGTTATGCTTTACGTTAGTGACTGAATTTATTTTGCATTTGACGCCTTTCTTGTGAGGTGTGAAGACATCTAAAGGTGGTAATGCAACATTTTGACTCACGGGAGTTTCTATGACCTTGTTGCCAAATATATTTTTTCTGTCTCGTACAAGCGAATGCTTTCTGGGCGGATGTGTCCGAGGATCTCACCCCTGACTCAGTAAAATCCAGCGAGATCTACGCAGTAATGTGCTTTACAAATAGACTTAACTTGACCTGACGTGGCGTGAGGAGTCGTAGCCTGTCACTTAGCGTTTGTCATTTTGTTGTGTGTGACATCAAGCCAGGACAATAAAAAAAAAAAAAAAAAAAAAGCCTCAACCTGGGAAGAATTTCAACATAATTACTTCTTTAGACATTTGACAAAACAATCAGTGGATGCGAAATGCATTCCTAGGGTGTGTGTGGGTGTCTTAAAGACATTTTATAGAATGTTCTTTTTTCTTTTTTTTTTTTTTATTTGCATCACCAAGCTAAGAAGAAATACAAACAACCAAATTGGTTTTCCGTGCTGCCCTTGGTTCAAGCTTAAATTATTAAGCAAGTCCTCTCTGACACACAAAACTGTCTTGAAGCAACTTCTTTCAGCATGTATGGAAGCGAAGCAGTAAGAAAGACGGCACTGTACACAAACTTATTTTCTTTGAAAGGTTTTGCTGGAATTATAATTTTTTCTTTTTTTGGTAACTGAGAAATTAAGTCCAACAACATACTCCGGTTGATACAAATTAGATTTTATCAGTTCTCATTAGAAATGCTACCTGAATACTAATCATTTATCAGAATTTAAAATTTCAGTGGTGAAATTTGGCGACATGATTATGTGATTTTGTCAGTAATCTCGTCATTGATGGACAGCTAAATCCTACACTGTACGCATCCTCCTCAGTTTAACTGAGAATGACTTCTGATAGCCTCGGAAGATATTTCACCATGACGCAATTCAACCAGACATATGAAGTATTCACCACTCTTAGTCGCGAAATACGTTCTTCCAGCTTCTTCCTTCAGAGCAATATCGCCATTGTAGCTATTGTAAAATAGCGAAAGTCTGTGTTGTTGTCCAAACTTGTATCCTTCAACGATGTTCATCTTTTTCCTGAAGTAGAACCGTTATCTTGTTTGTTATCAAGTGACACATTGCATTAGAAAATCAATCGACTGTAAAACATGCTGCAGGTTAGTGAGTCAGACAGAAATAGCACATGCACGATTTTTAACGAAAGCATTAAGAGAGAGACGGCGGTAGGATGCAATGAGCTCAGTCGGGGCATGCTTTTGATGCGCTGCTCGTAAGATGTTAAAAGCTAATGAGGAGGTTTAGCCAGATGAAATGTGTGTTGATCACATCCTGGAAACATTCTCGGAAGATAAATATTGACGTGAAAGACTGCAGCAGTTGGTCTCGTGTTCAATGGACAAGTGGCACTATTTTGATTCAAGTTGTTCAAATGTAGAACCGATACGTTATGAATATAAGCCAAAATGTTTCCTATGTTGTTTAACTATTTCTTATCTCACTTTAATTTGTGGGGAAATGTTGAAGCCCAAGCACATTTATTTATTTGTTTATTTATTAGGGGCCTGAGCAGTGACCAGATACCGATGGTTTCTTTAATTCTAAACTCAACCATTCATAATGCGCTTTAAAACAACCATTGTTTCATACAAAGTGCTGTACACAAATAATCATACGAAGAGAATTAAAACAGAGTCAAAAGTCATAGAGGAAAAATGTTTCTGAACATGAGTTTTACAAATGGACAAAAGAGGGCATTTGCCTAATCTTTAGTGGGAGGTCATTAAAAAGTCAACCGTCAACGGAAAAGGCTCCGTCTTTTGTGAGCCTCCACTTCGTTCTCAGTACCTCAAGTAGCGTTTGGTCCGCCGACCTGAGCCACCAGGCAGATGGAGGAGCCCGGAGAGGAAAATGGGTTAGAGACCATTAAAAGATTTGAAAACAAATCAAAATAATCTTAAAATGAACTCAGGTGGTCAGAATTGGAGAAATGTGCTCCCTCCTACGAGCTCCAGTTAAGACGCAAGCAGCAGCATTTTGGACCTACTGAAGCTTGAAGGAGGACTGGCTGACTCTAAAATAAAGTGCATGACAGTAATGCAGCCGAGATGAAGGCATGGATTATTGTTAATGATTCCATGAATGCTGTTGCAAGTTGGTGCATTAAAATCAACAATTTGGCTAATAAAGATAAAGATGTCCTTTATTAGTCCCACAATGGGGAAATTTGAAGTGTTACAGCACACAATGAACCACACTAAGCAGATCTGAATATCAATGTGAATTTTAAAATATATGTGGGTTTGGCTTGACTATTTCGTACTTGCCTAGGGAAGCTTTATGAACGGCAAATACGATTTTTGAAAATTTTGGGAAGTCTCTATATAAGGTGTATCACTGTTTGAAGCCATGTGCCGTGACGTCCACGTGATGAGTTATTGAACTGACTCGTTGACGCTTCAACGTTACCACTACGCAATGACGGTTGTAGCATAAAGTTGGTTAATGCCCAATTGCATGTTTTGGTACGACCAACACAAACCTCACTGAAATCAAGTGGCGATAAGATCAGATCCAATCCGTTAGCATGGTTGATTGCAAAATACGCAAGCCTGTCCACAAATATAATAAATAAACACACATTAGAAAAGACACCCACTAACTCTATCGGCTTTGAATCGTGACGTCAGCCATCAACCAATTCACCAAATGCCCTTGTGGAAAAGTGAAAAACAAAATTGCGCAATCTACTGTTCTGTCTGTCAACCCACAGGCTTCATTCTGAACACAAATGCTCGCAATGCTCACCCTCCTTCCACTGGCCCCGCCCCTAATTTACTCCTCCAATCACGGACGCCTTTGTGGTGTCTATGTGCGTCAGTTCTTCTAAAGGCGTGGCTCAATGTCAGGTGGAGCTAAACGTATGACTCCGCCCACACGGTTTCAAAGCCGCTTCTTTGTTTCTTTTTCTTGTTGTTAAAGTAATTCTTTGGATTTAGTTACGCACATCACGCTTACTCTTTAACACTGTATTGAATATGTAAAATGACAAACTCTCAAGCCTCAGTCATTGCTAACTGAACTATTTGACCTAAAACACTTGTGAGACAGTTGTGAGACATGAATTGATGTTGGAGTCCGACTGTCAAACAAGGTATCGGACATGCATGCACATCTGTCTGAGGTTGGTCCACCAATAGAAATGATGATTCTCTGTATTTATTTGCAACCCTCCCCAAATCGAGCAGGTGAAAATGCCTGCTTGTGCATATGCAGCAGTCCATGAAGTCACTTTGTTATTGCATCTGTACAAGCAAGCAACACAGGAGGAGAATTGACGTGGAGGCAGCGGGTGTTCTGAAGTGGTTCTGCCCACCTTGGTAGTCACCGTGAGGAGGGGCTTCCCTTCTGACGACGCCTTACTCGGTATCTCCTTCAGGACCATGGCAACAGTCTTATCTGCAGCCCTAGAGTCTTTGCCCTACAACAGTGAAATCAACAATGACTCGTGTCAGGACAGTTCAATGCATCGCCCTCATCCGCAGGGCGTCTTACATACAAGACTTTATCTTATGAGGATGGAAATACTACAGCGTATGAGGCTCTCGGTGGCAACAAGACATCCACAAGACTATGATCACTGTGCAATGTGTTGACTCTCGACTGTGATGAGCGTGATCGTCCCCAGCAGTCCTTAACACGGCAGCTGAAAGGATGAATTCCTGATTTTATTGTTGAAAATTAGATGGTTAATGTAACTTAAAATATTGCCTCGCGAGTGCGTAAAGGTTTTATTATGGCAGCCGTTGAATTCAAGTGAATTTATTCATGAAAGAATGCGTGACCCGACAATCTTTTTGGGAGATATGAACTGCCAAATTGTTTTGCTTTGACTTGCAAGTGAAAATTTGAGATGAGAGCCATATGTTGGCAGTGAGATCAACGCAACTAGCTTCACAACAAGCACCTGTCTCTCTCATAAGCAATGAATATCTGAACACAAATAATGGAGCAACATATGTAGACCGACAATATAACACTCACAGGCATGTATTATCCCAAAATGGGGTGTTTTTCTTTTTTTCTTTATTTATTTTTTTGTGGATGAGGTTGGAAGAGATTAATGGCATTTCCATTCATTTCAATGGGGAAAGATCATTTGAGATCAGAGTGTGATACTCTTAACGGTCCAGCCCTCCGGCCCGGCTGGATGTCCATTTTTGGGGTGGGCGTCCGACAATTCTTATGGATAAGGCCAGAGGATCGAAGCCGGAACCGTACCGAGATCGCGGCCGGCGGGCGGGGGACTGACCGGCAAAAAAGGGTCAAGTGCCCAGTTCAGGAAACTCGTATCTCAAGGCACGACTGTATTCGGAAACTGACTATTTGACTTTGAAGGCTCCCGTTTTATGTGCATTTTGAAAGACCTTCAAGTTGCCAAAATGTGCCAATGCCGCATGCCAGGAGAAATCGTCATTGAATAAAATGTGATCGCTGCCAAGGCCACCTTACGTAAGTGCACAAGTCTCAAGTGTAAGAGCAGAAATTGATTTGAGCTGCTTATCTACCCCAATTTCAACCTCAACTTTTTGATCATACTACCTCAGGTACTCGTTGACTTTGAATTTGCCAACAGCAGGAGCGGCCTCTATTGACAATGCAGCAGTTCAACTCACTGGAGACTCACATCGCCGCAGGCCGTTAACATTTGCACAGCAGACGGGGACAAAGACTCTGTTTTAGAAATGTCCTCAACAGGAAGCCATACTGACTCCTAAATGTGCGTCATCTTTAAAAACAACACAAAGGAACAAACAAATAACAAATCTTATTAGCCTGATATTGACTTGTCTGATATATTGGATGAGCTTGTGCATTTTATTTCTCCAAAATTCATAATTCAAAGGCCTGCACAAGTCTCAACAGGGCTTTAAAGCAATCCCCCATCATTTGTTTGTTCAGTTTGAAAAATCTTCTAGCCAACTGGCATGCTTGCTTGCTTGCTGAGGAAATTGTCTCATTGTGGGCACGCATGTGCACGTGCAACTTCAAGAGGCCCTGACATAATATTCTCCTTTTTACGTCCCCCGAGTTGTGAGAAAAACTATGGCTGCTTTTATCGACGTCGCTCAAACAGGCTGTTTTAGCAGATCGGTTTTATACGTCACTAACTCAGCACCAACTCCGCCCTCACCCACAAACTGTGCAGGTGTTTGTGGTTGCCGTTCATTTGTGCCTCGAATACACCCAAACAACTCCCAAGACGTGAGTTGGTTTGTGACAAACATTTGACTGACTTCCACTTCCACTTAACCGGGATCGAAACAAATTTCCTCTCTGACAGCAACTAACTCTGTCGGAGTCTGATTTGGGAGTCATTTCCTTTAGTGTGAGATATATTGTGGCATTCTTTGAGTCGTTAGCTTCAATGCTAACACAATGCTAGCTTAAAGCATGTATGGCAGCCACCAGGCATGGAGTCAATTTGATTGCTAACTTTCATGAGCTTGTTGTTGTGTTTTTGTCACCTTTCCAATCACCTGAGGTGCCCCCATGAAGGATGCAAGCTTATCCCGTGAGAAGGGATTAGTTCGGCCTGAAATCTTTGTCCCTGGTGTATTTCTTTCACTTCTTCCCTCACTCTATTTAAAATAGAGTAGCAGATGGAGACAACTTTGCTATTGCATTAAGTCTCAACAAGATCGCCTCGGGCTGTTTGTGTTGAAACAATGCATATTTTACATTATCTATTTTCTTTTCAATATGTAGTCCATCCATTTTCTGTAGCATGACAGAACATGGTACATATAGACAAATGTTCACCTTCACACCTGTGGCCAGATTACAGTCCATAGAGAAGTGAAGTGTGAAATGAAGATGTCTTTAGACACTGATGCATAGAGTGCTGCTTTTGGTGGCTTTTATTTGCATGTGCATGTCTCTCTAGGGACATGATGCCATCTGCTTTTAGAGGACAGGGCTGGCATATTACTTTTTTTTTGATAAAGCTCATTGAAGTCTGCAACACTGAACACAACCAGGAAAAATCATCCAAGCATTGTGTTGATAGACTTTGCTGTCTCTTGCAATGCTGAATGGAAAGCCAAAGAATTAAACTGTGTTTTAAGATCAATTAGAAAGATAGGACAGAGAGACATTTTGACGGAAGGTCATTTCGACGGGCGGAACTGGTAAAGCTTGACCCCCTCGGAGCCTCCATTTTGTTGTCAGTACATCCTGAGGCACCGGGGAGGGCAGTTGAGGCGGAGGAGCTGTGAGAGGTGACGTGGGACCATTTAAAGACACCGTGACGAGGCCAGAATTGGAGTTGTGTGCCGTAGAATTTTGGACCGCTTGAAAAGAGGGCTGGCTGACTCCAAAATAAATTAAATTATCAAGCCAGGATGAAACGAAGGCGTGGATTAATTTGAATGTTTCTGTTGTCAAAGGAGAGGCTTCACTTAAGACGGCTGCCAAAATGGATTTTAGAAGTGCGCCAATCTGACGGTCCAATTTCAACCCCAAATTTGAGAATAGGTATCGATGAGTCAGATGTTTGAACAAACTACAACATCACGTCGACTTGAAATGTGTGTGACTTTTAGAAATGTGGAAAGGTTGACTCTTGAGCTACTCGTTGCAGGGAAGATGAGGCTTCATCCTGATTTATTCATGCAACCTCTGCGAGGCGCAGCTGCAGTTGCCCGCTCACGTATAGTACAGTAGTGGTCTCTTTTCTTCTCGCTGTGATCACTGTCCCATCTGCGCTCTTTGTGACCTCACTTTCTGAAGCCAAGAGCGACTGCAGCAGGTGACGGGCGAAAGGTCCAACACGAGTACACGGAGAGGCATCAAAATGCACACACTGCATTATCCTGAAGCTCAAGAAAAAAAATGTTTGTTTACGCTGCTTTTCATCCATGCAAAAGTTCACAAGGGGGACGCGCGTGCTGGAGCCGAACAACTACAGGCATATATTTCAATGACACACACGCATACGCACCACACACACACATTGATGCTGTGAAATGATTCGAATTTCTTTGAATAAATCCACGATGGGCGGTTCAAGCCCGCAGAACCAATGACATTTACGAGTTGTAAATGTCTACTTTGTTCCATGAAAGTCTTCCCAATGCGTTTCTTTGAACTCCGCTGCTCACGCGATGTAATGTGTTTTTTAACAAGTGTTAAAAGAACTGAAGCATTAATGTAATAATCAGCATGTCCACGGAACCTTAAAAAGTCCGATTTAGAAATATAACAGCCAGCCAGTCAGTGACACGCGACTACAACTCGAAATAATTCTTAGTGGTCAACTCCGCTGCCTGGCCTTCTTTCTGTTAAGACTTAAAAATAATCATTTGTGTCCGTCCTCTCTCCACAACTTCTCCTTCGTTGCGAATAAGTGGCATGAAAAACGTAATTTTTTCATTTGACACTGACTTTTGTAGCTGCGTCACTTCGATTATTTGGATACTTGAAATTTGACTATGTGCTACATTTGTATGCTGTATTTTTTTCAAAGGTTCTGATGTGACTAAAAGCTAAATAGCATGTCTGTTTAATGTTGCCTAGAAAGATTTTTTTTGGGATACCAGCAGACATAGTAACACATTAGCTTGAGAGTGTTTCCAATTATACAAACACACACACACACACGCACGCATGCTGTCACTATCCAGTATTGTGGCCAATAATTTATGATAAGCTTACTGATGTTTATAAATGTTGTGTTAATATTATTGCAGTCATTTCATTCCACTGAGATGTTTTTTTTTGCTTTTCCTGCCACCGTTTGTTGCCTTTTATGAACTTGATGTGGCTTGTGTCTCCTAATGAACTGAAAATGTTGGTGGCACGCATAATGTGCAAGTGAAAATGACACCCTGCCCTGGTGTTGACGAGTACGATAATGAGAATTTTCTGCGTTTGCGCCACCGCTCGTACATCACTGTCATGAAGGCTTCAATGGATGGTCGCTGGCGACAAAGACGAGTCAGGTGTCATCGCAATTGTTGCTCACTAATGCGAGCAGATAATTGCTCACTAAAGCGAGCGTCTGCATCTGGGCTACGCTGGCTACAATTTCATGGGAGCTAATGCTGACTGAGAAAGGCTCATTATTCATCATCGCACCTGTTTTTGTAGTGACGCATTATTCGTTTGTACTTGTAAAAGCATAAATGGACGATTTCTTTGTACCTGTTTTATTGTTTCATTGTGATCGTCCCATCTGTGCACATAATCGCAAGCGTCACACAGGACGGTCGGTTCACAATCCTCCTTTTGAATCTTATTTCATCCGGAACAAAAAGTGCATCTCAGGCCACTGAGGTAATTCGAGACGTCCGAGTTGGCGCGAAAGTTGTCTTTTTTTGTTGATTTGATAAACGCACCCCTGGACCGCAATGTTAATAAAATATCACGATAATACGAAATGCCCTCAAGTACCAACTCGGCGAACATCTTTTGGACCTCAGCCCGTTTCTGGTGAAGAACATGTCCCAACGTCATTGTAGTTGGCGCAGTGTGTTCGGGCTTGAACCCGTTACTTGACTTTCGCGCTCTGCATTGACGTTTAAAGACCATCATCGCTTATTGAGCATTTTTGGCAACTCGTCGGCCAATTCACGGAAGTCTTTCGACTCATCTGTCAAATGCTGTAAGGAACACAAATTATTGCTTTACATCACAGACGTTATACGTCAACATGTTTCTGCCACAAGCGTGTAAAAATAATTGACATGGTCGTTGGCAACATTTGCAACTCTCCTCTCAAATCCAATAAGTGTGCAAGTGAAACAGATAAACGTTTTTTTTTTTTTCTTTTGGCCTGACTATAACCCGTCTTGCAAGGCGCCAAGCGATCGAACACAAGATGCAACTGGCCGGCGTGTTGAAGAAAAACATGCAAGCTCCTTCACTAATGGTGAGTTGCATTTTTAATCCGATTGGGGACCGCTGTAGCGTGTTGGAAAAATAGCAATGATGTCACCCATTAATCAACTTTAACGCCACTTTCATCACATTAGCGATGACCGGAAAAAACTCTCCAATCATCGGACTTCTTGTTTTACCTTCGTGGTTGTTCGCAATGTTTATTATTGTTTTTAGTGGATTCATATGAGGATGTTTGAATAATTACTATAAATCCAAGTTACTTAAAATATTACGTTTGAAAGCCGACCAGTCAACTCGCCAACTCATCAAATAATAAATCCCCCACCACTGTATCTGATGACCTGGTAATTAAAACTAAATTAAATGAATGTCACAGCAGTGAACTTAACGAGGATGTCACATGACTAAATCCGTAAATAAAAACTAAGCAGCTTTTGCGTTTGGTTTTAAATTGAATTATGTTTGGATTTTTGGGGGCTTGGGGTTGCATTCAAGTGAGTCATCCCACCCATAAATTGCTTGGACCGCAGTGCTGAACTTATCTTCAAGTGAGCAGAATGTTTGCCTGTCACGCAGCTTTCTTGTTCACGCCAACAAACAAACACCTGGCGGCTTTGCACAAAAGGTTGTTGTTGTCGCGAGATGAGATCATATTCCACAAGCGCAAATATGAATCACAATGCCATGTTTAGATTTGTGGGCCTGCGTACAACATATTCTTGTAAACGAAATGTTAGGGTTGACAGCCCCTTTAAATGAAAATGATTTTGCTCTCTTTAAAGTTGAGAGTGACAATGCAGGGAGGTGCATTTTCACAAGCAAAAGTCACTCTGACTTGCATGGCTCATTTTCACATTGAAAACATGAACAAGAATGACCGTTACTCGAAAGGGTCCGAAAAAAAGAGACTCCGGTTATAGGACACTACTACACGAACCTTAAGGAAACGTCTTTTAAAAATGTTTACGTCATTATTGAGAGGGAGACTCTTGCATACAGTTATACAGCGTAAATGGAACAGGGAAGAAAAAGACATGGATCTTGATTTAAGATTAGGTGGAGCATCCAAAAATGGACTGCACTGTATATTGTGCAAGCAACCATGAATGACGATAGCGCATTCCACTTCCCGTCCGTCTCTGGACACAATCTGGTTTATTGGGAAAGGAAAACTACTATCTCAAAAAAACAACAACAAAAAAAAAAAACATTTTTTAAACATAGGGCTTATACTGCTTAACTTTACATTGAGCACAAATTCATTAATTGAGGCACAATGAAGCGGAATTTCATTGGCCACACAAGCTCTAATTGTCCGCTATTATATTCAGGAGGGAAAAAAATGACCCGCACAATTTCCGGTGTGCCTTATTTTGCTCTCGAAGACTTTGTGATTTGAGTGGATGGCGATGTGGTGTTCGGGCTGCTGCTCTGTGGGCCAGCTGTGCAAATAAGAACAAGCCGATACCAGAAAATGATTCCCAGCGCGTGCCAAACGGCCACAAGCCTGCTTTGGGTTCATTGCGGCATCTTGCTGAGCAAGCTGAGCAGCTGTTTGCAGCGCGGACGCCATTGGCGAGAACATCTCGCAAGACACTCAGCTCATTTAAACAATACTGAGAGCAGAAAAGTTGTCGTTTCCATTGCTTTTGCTTTTTGGAGCCCGATAACGCAAACTTTTTGATGGAAAGATGATCACTTGAATTATGCATAAGTTCTTTCTAGGCATAACAATTCGAATTGACCAAAACTCTCACCCACAATGACAAAAAAAAATAAAAAATGCAAATGAAACGCAATTGTGTTGTTAGAGCGTCATCCTACTTGGCTTGCTAACTGACAAACTAGATAAAAAGGTATCTAAAAAAAAAAATGTGTTTGTGTTCGAAAAGGATTCAACTTTATATCTATCACGCATTTCACACCAAAGCACTTTACATGTGGTTGTAATACATTCGTCTTGAAATAAGTGGAAGATGCTGCCCACACGCGGCGTTGGCCCCTCCCACTTGTCTTCCTCTTTTTGGCTAATGAGTTTTTCATTTATGAGCTTATTTGCTCGCATTTTGCTGATGTTTCCCCTTTGCTGACTTGCGCACTTTGCAGTGTATCATTGAGTTCTAATTCTGAGCAAGTATTTTTGTCTATTCCAGGTTCCAAAATCAAAGTGTGCGTAGAAAAAGCGAATGGCATTCAACCAGTCAGCTAAATAAGCATTTTGTCAGTCTTGATGGGCAATCACGCTCAAATACGGACATCATGCTTTCAATTAGAGCGGGAGAAACAGCTGTTTATGTGAGTGGCCATATGGCTTCAATTTGCATTTAATTTGGCTCCCTTCTCCCGAATAGTGACATGCTATCGACACGTAAGAGGCGAGCGTTCTCGCAGCCTCTCAAAGGAGTGCACGATGCCCTCTGCGGTGTGCGTGAGCCTGTGCGTGCACGCTCCTCCTTCAACAGCCTCTCACCTCGCTTCCTCTCAAGCTGGAGGCCGCCGCCGCCGCCGCTCCACTTGTTGATAGCTTTTGTTTTGCCTGCTCGTCTTCCTGCTCTTTTCGACTTCAAATAGAATCGGAGCAGTGAAAATGTGTTCAAGTCAAGGTCAACTTGTAAACAGACAACGTTAGGCAGAGTGTACCTGAATAATCAGACGTTTGCGATTTTCTCTTTAGCTTGTTGTTTTTGTAACCACTACAAATAAGCTCATTGCAGCTGCTGCTGCAATAACGAATGGAAGCATGTCCAATGATTGCATCAACAGCGAGCGAAACGACCAATCGCAGAGCAGTGCGGACTCTTTTCCGCTTTTGCAAGGCCACCAAAGTTGCATCTGCATGTACCGAATGACAGAAAAGAAAAGGAAATCTGCGTCACGTGTCTGTCATGGATTAACACTCCGCAAGTGTTACATTGCCCATGTTGTCAATGAACATCAATCTAGCAAATGTAAATGTTCACTGAAAGGAAATGAAGTCGTAACTCACCTTGCTGTCGATATTTCTTCATCATGACGGAGATTATGTCGAGTATTGTTGCGTTCGGGGGATTTGTAAATAATTCAAGGGGAGCACCAGCCAATTAAATTTGAAGTGAAAGCCTTCAGCCCCTGTTTAATCAAAGGGACACTTTTTAAATGGGGAAGCACTTCTTCATGGATTCCAAATTGATGTCGTTGACCCTTCCGAAGGCAGATTAAAAGATGCTAATATCATCCTTGATGAGCTTCTATTTACAGTGACATTTTAACGAATAGCGCAAGTGTGTTATGTTCCAAATGAATGTGTACGAATGGTGTGCGAGTGTTCAGTGTCAAAGCCGAGATGTTTGCTTTTCAGACAATTTGGCCGCCGCTGTTGATACGTTTGCCAGGCGTTTGGCCAATTCAACATCGTGCAATCGGGTCGGGCCGTCGGGACAAATGATTCAAGGCCGATGCGGCGGTATTGGTGTGTTGAGCGCTTTTGAGTTTAAAAGCGAGGCCATGAAAGGTACTGGAGGATGGCCCCGAACGCGGAGGTACAATTCCCCCTCCGCTTCCACTTCAGCCACCTTCCTCTTTGCTAACTTGTCACCTCTTGACAGAGCAAAAGCCGTCTCGTGGCTCGCGTGGCCAATTTCCTCTTTGCCCATTACGTTCCCATTAAGGAAAAGTGGCAAGCAAGGACACCAAGGCCCTCTTGCAGCCAGCCCGACTCATTACTTCCACTAGAGCTGTGTTGCTGGCGGCCGCTAATGATGAGGGATGGCACGGGAGCAAAAGCAAGAAGATCTCCTCTGAGCAGGAGGCGGGTGGAACCTGATTACTAGCGACTTGCTCTGAAAAACCACATTACATTCTCACTTTGCGACCGCCATGCAGGAGGCCGTCGTCTTCACCGCACGACTTTACCTTTGTGCTTGCTAAGCAGCCGTGGCACATTACAACTTTCTTACTCTCCGTGCGTTACTCGTCCCGTTTTGATTTAATCACCCTCTTTCAGAAAGGGATGCGGATCTCGCCTCCTTTCAATTACAAAGACATTAGCCACATTGCGCCACCGGAGAGGAAATGTGAGAAGCGGGCAGCGCTGAGTACGGTTTTAAAACACAAGACCTGATTATGCAACGTAACATCGGAGCTGGGAGCGAGTTTCAAAGATGTTTTTGGGATGAATTGACTTCAAGGAGGAAATGCCTTTTATCATTTGGATACGCAACTAAAAATTCACTCCAATAGTTTTCCGTTTGTTCCGTCTCATGTGTCTTGTGGGACTAAAATAGATTGGGAGCTATTTATGGCAGGACAGAGAGGGAAAAAGTGATGGAGTCTTACAGCCAGCCAGGATTAAAAAAAAAAAAATGCTGTCAGTGTTTTTTTTTTTTTTTTGCAGCCTTGCTTTATTTAGATGGATGTCTATGATTGCAAGACATCAATTACGCCGTAGCTTAAATACGCTCGGACAAGCATGTTATGACAGATTCTCATTGACAGCAATGCATCCTTTATTTTGTTCTTTATGTCGTTAGCAACTGATGACTTCAATGCCATAGACGCACACACACACACCCACACACACGCCGAATAATCCAATTCCCAGACACCTGCCCATGGGGCTTTTTTTCTTTTCTTTGGGTGACTCTGGTCAATTAAAAGCTTGGCAAGCGTCAGCAGCAGGAAAAGAGACGACCGGGGAGAGAGGAACAGGAAAGTGTTGTCAAGTCACGATGAACAAGCATCAGAGTGAATTGCATGATTCTAGATTGTTTTCTTCAGATTATCGTTCAGAATAGTGGATCAGAAGTAATTGGATATCAGTCACTTGGTTTCCTACTCCAAAATGGGAAAGAAATCTGGCAAGGAAGGAAGAACTGATGGAAACTGTTTGGAAGAGACAGTAAAGGGGGAAAAAAACTCCAAGACAAGCCAATGAGATCTCGAAATGGCAAAATCTGACAAGTTGTGTCAACAACTTCGAAACATATTTAGCTTTTTTTTCCGTGCGGATTTGATTCGACAAAATCTTCTTTTGGGGCGGCATCGTTAGGAAGTTTTGACAAATTCAGCTACCACCGTTACTGTAAATCAGCAAATCCCACATGACCCAAAAAACGTGTGCAGCATATCCCCAAATGATCAAATTCATATTTTTGTCAGAAATCAATTATATTGGCTTGTTGCCACATCAAAAATAATCATTTGAAAATGTTGAAATTAGCTTGAACTTCTTTTGACCGCTCAAAAGTTGTAAAGCTCAGATGTGTGTGCAGCATTATGTTGCCTCAAGATTGAAAGTTGAGATCTTTTTTAGGTAATACTGAATGAAAAGGAATTCAGTTCGATACATTTAAGTTCAAATGGATTGTTGTGATGCGACGGCGCAGAAGGAAGTGATTTTGTTCTAAGCCATGTATTGCTCACCATGTGCTAATCTTCGGTCAAGTGTCGATGTCTTGAAATGATGTTCCATGTGCCCGCCTTGATTAAAAGCATGCTCGCCGGCTCTCTTGGAGCCTTGACACTCAACTCCTCTCCATGCTGTCGTCTCAGCCTGCCTCTTGTTCACTTGTCCTTCGATCGACAGGCGGAACGAGATGGGCCCCGAGCGAGAGATTATTGCTCGACCATCCTCTGCCATGCTGAGCGAGGAAATGAACACACGCTCCCGATTCATTTACATGTTGCAAAAAAGAGCTCCGGGTGGGATACTTTTGGCAAAAGCAATTACGGTGGAACCTCCAAATTTGCTGTCTTCATGCTCGGGTCAGCCAACATTCAAGAAGTGACTGACGAGTGATTTGTCCTTTTTTTTTTTTTTTTGTGACACGCATTCCAAAAAGTGTGAACGGAGAGGAACAAGACTAGAAAGTGGCCATCTGTTGGCGACCTACTCTTTTACGTAGATACTTCATTTTCATACTCGTTTGGCTGACAAGAACGAGGGAATATTGCATTGAACGTTGCTCAAAGTGAAATTCAAATAAGAAATGGAAATGATAAATTTCATTTCCATAGATTTCTAACGTTCCTGATAAATAGGAAGTTGCAAGTTGCGCCACATAGGATGGACTCTGCCACTAAATGCTTGATTAATATTACATTTGGTTTCAAAATTTAATAATTTCCTTAAGATCTGGTGGATTTGACGCAAATGCCCTCAAATGAACGAGTTTCTCACAAAAAGGCCAACTAACGTGGATTCTGCTTTCAATGACACTTCCGGGTCGACGTAAGCAACAAATTGTCTGAACACAAACACTTTGACACTTTTGCAGCTCCATTGAGTTCATCGCTTTTTCCAAATTAGGACAAGCTTTTTCTTCTATACAAGACAAAAATGCGGGCAAACGTGCTCACCATCAAAGTAAATGCTTGTGTCTAAAATATTCGGATAAAAGTAGAAGTACGAAGTTAACGCCTTGAAGTAAAAAGCTAGCGATTGATACAAAACCCCCCAAAAAATCTACTTCATTAATTCCTAAAGCCCAAGTGCACATTTTGGCTCATCTCGTGCCAGAAAGGTGCTGACGTCGGCGTTTTGAAGTGACATGGTGAACGTGCCATGGTGCATGTATCCACCCAACAATTGCCATCTCGTGCCATCCAGCTATTATTTTCTCTCATCGTTTCTCTGCACGCGTCGTAGCTGCGCTCAAAGCTTCTTTTCACATTTGGTTGCATGTTTCGTCTGTTTCTCCAGATCAGCAGCGTGCAAGTCAAAGCATGGCTAAAGATAGGCATGTCAATCAAGGCGCTTCGCTGGGTGACGATAAAAGCGGATGATGCATCTGCTTTACGTCAGATGAAAGGGATGCGATATGCAGCGCTCTATCTTTGCGTGTGCATTTCCGTCAACAACGTGCATGCAGTTTTGTGCATTTGGTGGAGGGACTGAAATCATTGAATGCTTGCAGACCTGCAAAGTGCTTTAAAGATTTTCATCAAACCAACTCGGGGAGACGTAGCACGAGGGAAACATGCACGAAAGCGGCCCTTCAGGATTTGATTTTGACACCGATTGGATCGGCTGTCCACATATATTTTAGTGCTTGTAAAAAAAAAAATAAATAAATAAATAAATAAAAAGGAACCTAAAGTATCGTGGCAAGATTTTCTCCTTGAGCCATTTATCTGAGGAAGAAAGATGTGCTGATTAGGTTAACAGCACGAAGCCAAACAGCACAGCAACATGTGACACACTACGACTTTGCAATGAGAAACGTTGACGCCAGTCAGCTCTTTGCCATTATTGCGCCAAATTCTTCTCGAGTGTCGTCACTTTCTAAGATAAAGCAGTCGCCAAGCCGCACACCGCTGCTATTCCAATAACATCACATTTGTCTCATCTGCTGGTAGGAAGATTTCATCTCTGCAATTATATTTTCTGAATGGAGGCGAATCATCAGTTCAACATTCCAAAGTTGCGATGTTCAAAGCAGATCTTTATTTCAATATTTGTCATAATTGAACCTGCTCTGCTTCTTGGATTTGTGCGATGTTCACTTCATTCAGCAGAACATCCTAAACGGCATGTGAGCAACACAGAAAACGTCAATGAAATTCAGCATGATCATTTTCTCACGCTCGAGTCTCACGCGGTCGGTGCACACGCCAGCGGCTCATTTTCAGAACAAATCTCCATAGTGAGGAGCCATCAAAGGGCAATTTCTCCACTGATCATGCACTGGGCGTGTGTGTGTGTGTGTGTGTGGGGGTGTGTGTGTCATGAGTGCCCCTCGTACATGATGAGATGCAAGTGGCGGTGCTGATTACACAAGGAGCTCGCAAGGCACACACACTCACGTCATCTCACTAGGTTTTTTCGCATCTCTCAATGCTGCCAGAATGCGACTGGATGCCTTTTGAAAACTTTATGAGGCAAAAAAAAGAAAAAAACTTGAGAGGCTCGCAATACAATCATGGAAATGTTTGGAGAATATTTTAGTCCCACTTGTAATGATTGCAAGTGAGGCGACAATCCATTATGTTGCCTTCCTCATTTTGTCCAATGAGAATGACGACATGAAACATTTAAAGTGGAGCTGAAACTTTTGACTTGCATTATGCTTTTATGACTTGTAACAATATTATACATTTAACTAAGCAAGTTTGAGTCGGTCATCCGTCTCATGAACAACGTTTTGTTCAGATCAAGACTCAGTTGTTAGTTAACATTAGTTTGGATTGCTAATTACTTCTTTTGTTGTGTTGTCACTGCACATCATCACGCCCTCTTTGTTGATACAGTAGTCATCAGAAGACAAAGTGCTCTCTGCCCTGGCTGCTCAATAAAATCTGAATATGAAATGTACACTGCAAAGCGGACTGTGCATCGTCTTCATGTGAAGAGACTCGCCTGCCAGGGTCAAGCAGGTCAAACCTCTCAACGTTTATCGTCAGACTTTTAATTTTAAGCTTTAAGGAATACATAACCTGACAATTTCCTTTTTTTTTCATGTATAAATACAAATATTTTTTTTCCTCAACATAATTGTCATTTTTACGTCCTACCTACTTTTATTGTCTCTGCTTGAAAAATATCACACGTAAAAGATTGATTTTGCAAAGCATTCACTCTATAAAACCAACACTCGGCATCCGTGCGTCTCATGACAAAGTTCCACTTTGAGACGATTGTGCCACTGAAGCGCAAAGGAGCCGTCGCTCGCGCTCCAATTTTCCTCTCAAGTTGTTCACTTTGCGTAGACGAGGCATTGTAGCGTGAAAGGAAGTCATTTGTCAGTCACCGCACAAAGCCGGGGCTGGCTTGTGCACAACGTGGACGCAAGTCTTGGGACAGCCACGAATTCCTTCGGAATCTTAACGCTACATTTGACCAAGTGTCGATATTTCCCTCTCGTTTGGGGAGAGCCTTTTTCCTATTCAGGCATGAAAGAGCCCTGGTCACAAAGCAAAGTAGATTACTGCGATGAGTTTGACGTTGAAGAAACCGAGAGCACTGACCTCAATCCCATCAAGCGCCTGTGGGATGAGCTGCAACAGATTGGGAGAACAAATTGGAAAACGTGGCTGCTAACTTGACCACTTTTGAGGTCAAACATGGCTGCCACTCCCAACATGTCTTTATCTCTCGCCGCACTCTCATTAAAGCACTCGCTGACCTTTTCTCTGGCAGACCGTCTTTACCTTGTTCTACTAGATGACGTCTTCAGGGTGCGCTTTCATTGACATGCGAGCATCCCTGAGGTTGGAGGAGCAGGAAGCGAAATGCAAAAAGTCAGAAAGAGAAGATGAAGACATCCCGAGCAGTGGCAGGCCTGCCTGATGCTAAAAAAAAAAATGCTTGAGAGTGAACATTGCTGTCTGTCTTGTGATGCACTGACAACTTGGAATGAGTGGCCCTTTCCCGACCGCACTTGTGAGTCTTTTTCATGACCTTTTCATATGCCTAGACATTTTTTTTAATATATCAGGCTGAAAATGGAGCATTGCTTACATCATGTGGCTTTTGACACAACGCTTATCTCTTGTTTTAATCTGCAAACTTTGACTGGCTATCAAGGCCACATTCAAGGTAGAAAAGTATGGCTAGTCTTTTCGTTTTTTTAAATTAAACAGGTTAGCACGTCCTCCTCACAGTTCAGAGGTCATTGGTTTGATTCCAGCTCCGGCCTTCCTGTGCGAAGTTTGCGTGGTTTTCCCTTATCCTGAGTGGCTTTTTTCCGGGTACTCCGGTTTCCTCCCACATCCCAAAAAACATGCATGGTAGGTTACTTGAAGCCTCCAATTTGTCCCTCGGTGTGATTGTGTCGATGGTTGTCCGTGCCCTGCGATTGGCTGGCAACCAGCTGAGGGTTTACCCCGCCTACTGTCCAAATCAGCTGGGATCGGCTCTAGCACGCCCGCGATCCTCTTGAGGAGAAGTGGCTCGGATAATGGATGGATGGATGATGTATTTGTGCAAATACTGACGTCTCTTTTGAACTGTTCATAATTTTCTTCACCTTGACTAAGGCCCCCAAATAGACAAAAAGCTTCAACAGCCCAAAATAGCAACAAACTGTGCTATCTGTTATTCAACTGAGACATTGACTTGGCTAGCAAAGCCCTTAATGGCGCACAGGCCTCGGTGCGGCGATACCGACGGTGTCAGGGACACACAGACGCTCATTGCCACTGTCATTGATGGATGACACACACAAAGGAACGAATTGGAAGATACAATAGAACAATGTTTGGCTTGTCACACCTTTAAACAATGTGATGGATCTGTGTTTGCTGTGATTTGGTTTCTGTGATCCTTGTCACATGTGGCCAAATAACAAGAGACGTGGTTATTGGCGTGCATGTTCAATTATTTGGAGGTTTATTTAAAAAAAAAAAAAAAAAAAGAGAGTACCCCTCTTTAACTGCCATTGTCATTACTCTTACGAAAGTTGGAAAAGCTTCTTCAGCATTTTCATGTGTAGAAGCAGCACTTCATGGCCGCACATCTCAATGACGCTACAATTCACATGTGGATTGGTGCATGTGGTGCATGCAGAGGAACAAATACCACTTGCTCTCGCATTGACAGTTTCGCACAACATTCGAACGTTGGCCAGTCAAGACATCGCTCATAACACGGTTAGCTAATGCTAATTTGTGCGAACAACGCTGCTCTGCTCACCTTTTGAGTTTGACAACATAGTGCATCTGTGCATGAATCGCTTAATACTGGCCAAGTCTTTGTGCGGTATTAAGTCACAATTTAAACGCAAATTTTCCAAAATATGTCCCACATTAACATCGATCTTGCATGATTATGAGATACTTGCTCACATTTCCAAAAGGCGACGAGAAGATACACAATTAAAAAGAGCCACTTATGTCTTGAATGCTCATCTTCGGACCACGATCGCTTGTCGACACACGTTCGCGTCTTCTCTCATTAGTTGTACTCGTGTGAGCATGACTGCTTGCGGGCAAACAGATGTGCAGAGATTCAGCTGCTGCACTGAGCAAATGTGATCCGTGCGTACAAACACACACAAATAGAAAGTGTGAGCAGGATCACAGCTGCAGGAGAGCGATTGCGTCCTGGTTGAGAAACCTACCTGCCTTTTCAGCTGGTGTAGCCTTGAACTCAGCAGACATGCCATCTGCACGCCAGCATCCAGCCGGCAAATTCATTCGCCGTATGGATTTGGATTCACGAGGCGCCCCGTCCGTCCGTCACTCACAGAATGATGCACGCAAGCAAACATCACGGAAGGTGCTGACAGAAACTTTGCATAAAAAGTTGCTGAGAAAATGACTTGCAAAAGGTTTCTCCCCTACATCGTAGTTTATCGTTGGTTCCCCCACTCAACCGCTGAGTTTCAAGCAAGCATTTTTTTACAGTATATGGGGGAGTCTAAATTTAGAGTTGTGCACCTTCAAGTTGCACCGCAACATGCCAGGGTGCACCGAGTTAAACATCTGACGGCATAGACACAATTTGCGTACACTTATGTGAAGCCAAAGCGTTCATGAAGTTGACTTGACGGTAATCAGCTGATTCCATCGCATCATGACAAAATGCATTCACATCTTCCATTCTCAAAACAAACGAATGGAAATAACAACTCAAATCATAGCTCAACATTAGCTAATACTCAATCACAAACGTAGCGATCTCTGTTTTTTTTTTGTGATTTGGAAACTTTGTTTGACTTTATTAGAGCAACTTGAACAACTGACACTGCAGTTATTTCTATGCTACTTTTTGTTTTTGTTTTGTTTGTATGGATGATCCATTATTTATCAAAATCTATTGCAATATCGATATCATAACAAAATGGCCGCCACGAGGTTTGCCGGAGTCGTTTTTATTCTGTCACGTCACTCGGTCAAAGTCAGCTCACCGCGAGCCAAACAAGGGCAAGCATGAATGATGCTGTGAAGCGTGTCGTTAGCGCGACGCCTTTCAATGTCCACCTGTTGTAGATGATCACCTTGTCGAGAAAAGTTCCTGGATTGATTTTGATTCGTTTCTCGTTGCACTACTTCTGTGACATGCATTTCGTGATGTTTGACAAGCAGCACTGAGTGAACATGTCGATGCCGACATTAGCGCGCAAGCTAGCAACCAAAAAGCTCACCGCCAGATGCTTGTCACTCGTCATCAAAATCATGTATAATCATTTAATTTCAGTTGTGTTAAAGCAATGTGTCTGTGTTTCGGATTAACATCTGTTTGTCCAGTACGCATTTCCATTCCCCAGGTGCAGCCTCTCCCATTAGCTTTAGGCAAGAGGCGGCTCGTTGCCAGGCAGTCACATGGTACATATTGATGAATGAAAATTCAAAGTCACATTCACACCTCTAGTATGGACAACTTTGTCTTTTCCGATTTTGGGGGGGAGAATAAAAAAAAAAATACAAGCATGGAGTGGACATTTAAAATTTGACTCCGCGGCTCAGAATTGTTGAGCATGTGTGCTAACCACCATTCCGCTGTGCCAGAAACATGAACAAGCAACGACGTAAAGCAATAAGCTTCCTTCTCGTGCCGACGTATTCTTACGCCACTGCACAAACTAGTTCAATGCACCTGCTTCGTAACCTCAAAATGTCGTACGTTGGGACCAGCCGGGACACAATCCCTCGGAGAAAATAGGGCATCTTGGCTTCTTTGAACAAATTACGTTGTCATCCCCTTATGATGAATTCCAGTACAATTTTAGAGTTGCGTTTTCTGCTTCCTCACAACAGCAATTGCGTTCAGTGTTTAAATCAGATGAGCAGACTGCTCTCAACCATTTATGCCCTCTCTCCTCTTGCTGTATCACAGCGTCTCATCTCTGACTCCGCGCTTCCCGTCCAACTCTCCGACGCCCCCCTGGGGAGGTGTGACTGACAGTTTGAACACCCCTGATTGGAACAACAGCTGCTGAAATGTTTCTTGGCAAAACATGGTGAATTGTCACATTGATTCAGCTCGAGTGTTATCCTGCAAATGTCCGACACCCGAGTGAGCATTGAGCGATGATGTTTCCGCTGCAACCACCAAATCCTCTTTCATTTGTGTGCCTTCACGGTAAGCGAGCTGCCTTTTATTGCCTATAATTGCAAAGTAGGCCGCATGTATGGTGAGCGTTGACCTAGTCATTAGCGACGCTCATAAGCAAGATTTAACTGGGTTATTAATAGACATACAGCAAGAACATTCCATTGTTGACTTTACGGAGCATTTCCTTCCGTTTGGATGACTCACACGTATACTCGCAAAGAAAGGCCGTTTGTGTTGGACTGAGGGTGAAGACTCAACTCTGGAGGTGCAATGTTAGTCTTCGATATGTGAAAAGATGAGCATTCCTTGCTCAAGGCGCATATTGCACATTCGCTCAGCAAAACAACCGAGGTGACCTGAAGAAGAAGAAGGCAAAGGTGGCAATCTGCTCCAGTTTTCTTCATCTTCTTAATCTTCTGCGCCCGCCACGGGATAAATCCAATGCGCATTTGTCAGTCGTTTTGACAAATGAGCTACTATGCCTCACGATTTAGTTTAGCAAGCAGAAAATGAATTCAGTTCGTCCAACTTCTTCTCATCATCATTTTCGGTTTGTCGCCCAACAGGAAGTTGTTAAATTATTGAAGAAAAAGTCAGTCGTGCGCTTCTTGCATGGCCATTGCTAAGTTGCAAAGTTGAAACTAAGGTTCAGAGGTCTGAAGAGAAATGGTTGAAACTCTTTCCTGGAGACCTCCAAATATAATAGAATTAGAAGAAGAAATGTTCTTATTTTGTTGACTGTTGAGGAAAAAAGTCTCGCCTGTTTATCATCCAATCATCAAATCTCCTTTTAGTACATTAACCTGGAATTAATTATGCACACACATCAAAATATATCCACTGCTTTGTGGTGGGTGGAGCCAAACTTTGTTGTCATCAACGTTGCAGTCAGTCCCTTCCGGCAATGCGGCGAACCTCAAATGAATTTAACACAAATTGTAAAATCAGATTCTTTTCCAAAAGCACATATTTTTCACCCTTTAAGACGATGTGTGCTGGACAAGTCCGCGTGTGTGTGCGCGTGTGTGCCAATGGAAGCGGCTCCCTGTGTTCAATCTCAAAACGGCGCAAACGCCCCTTTTCCAGCCTAGACACACATACAAAATTCCAGAGAAAGAAAACTCCACCAATGCAAACAGTTTTTTTTCCCAATATTTATTTTTGTGGTGTTGCTTTCAAAATGTAGAAAAATGGGTTTGAATTTGCAACTTTATTTTGTAATAAAATCTCTCAAAGTTGCTAAGATTCACCCACTGGTCCTAAATGTCAGCACCAAATCTCACAGCAGTCCATCCTCGGACAAATTAAAGGACTTCCTGCTTGTTCTTGAGCACATTGTTACCTTTGAACCCACCAATGTCTGTTAAATGTCTGCCAAAGGGGTTTTAAGTAAAAGGATGTGTTTCGTAGCAAGGTGCAACGTGATTATTTTTTTTAAGCCATGCCAGACACGAACATGCATGTCCTCAAGAGATTAAGTCCAGTATATGACGATCCTGTTCACATCTGCCACACTGATGCACATATTTGTTTCTCAAATGCTCTCGCTCATACGTTGCTGGAAGACCAAATACATGCTGCCGAGACGCCTAGTTTGGAGCAAATTAATTCCTGCTGGAGAATGGCTGTTCGAGTGAGAGAGAGCGAAAGAGAGATGGGCCACCTATTCTTTTGCACGGCCTTGTGCTCCAAGTTACAAAGATGCTGAGGCGTGTCCTATTTTTGTGAGGACGCAAATTGTGTGGCTTTTGCTCAGGAGACTTTCCATGTGGAGCTCATGGGACTGCAGTGTTAAAAATTATGTCTGACCATGAAGCATGTGCATTCAGGTCCTTCATGTTTACAACATGCAGGAAGGGAGCGAGGTGTTGAAATTGAAGGGTTGCCTTTACAGTCGGCGCAAGCCTTGCAGTATATTCAGACTTGGAATGCAGTCAGACAGCTTTATTAAGATCTCAAAATGAGAATCCAGTAGCCCAAGCTCTTTTAATTCTGAATTGTTTCCACAACTGCCTGCTAGAAAGTGCCACGAAAGAGCTCAACATCTTGTTTCGCATGCATATAATTAAATCCAATAACTGCTCTTGCGTGTTTCATAAATACACACCGGCACTGCTGTCCATCATCACTCTGGCTTGCTAAACTATAGCATTAGCCAGCAAATTTTCAATAGTGTGTCCTCATTAGGGTTGCCAGTGACAACCCGGAAGTCAAACAGATATTCATTAACAAGTGGTGCCGTTCATTTCAGCGTAGATTTTCGAAGCTTTTTGGGACATTGCGACTGTTAAATTTCAAATCACCAGTTAAAAATGTGAATCATCAACAAACATCAATGAAGTTATGTTTTTTTTTTTTAAATGAGAATTGTTCAAATCTGCCCACTCGGTATGTTTTTGTGTGTAACAACTTCTCCTGCACTTACATTGTGAATAAGAACGCAAAATCATTTGTTGGTTATGTTGAATTTGACACAATATCTTGGAATTCTTTTTTTTTTTTTTTAATAATCATGTGGAATTTATTAGTTATGCCCAGTAAATGTGTTTGTTGTCTCTTCCATTTTGTCCAACTTTTCGATAGAAGTCAGATGATAATTCAAACAACACCTGCCACATTACTCAGTCGTTTCATGCATTGTTTAAAAAGTCATTTTAATTGGCTTCCGGGTTAAATCATTCTTGCCATGAATCCTCAAACTAATGTGCTCGAACTTGGCATGCCACGTTTTAGAAATCGCAGACGTTATGTACGCTGTAGGGAAAAAAGTATTGGGACGACTGAACATGCACACAGGAAGTGAAAAATGTCATAAAATGTGGCATGATGATGAAGCCTTCCACACTTCCAGGGAGAGTTTTCGACAACATATTTGACAATGTTTGTCTCCAATGACCAAATATGCGTTTGACTAATATTAGCATGGCTCACAACTTCTCATCAGACTCATTTGAACAGAAGATCTTCCAAGCAAACTCAAAGGCAGAAGCAGAGAATTTTCTCGTGATTCAAATTGCTTATTTCGTTGATTCAGAGATGTCAGAACCAATAATGTCCGTCTTCTCAACACGTACGGTATATTTCACACAACTTCTTCAGAGGCTCTCAAAGAACATGTTGGCTCATTATTAGCTCCCGCTGATGAAGACGTTTCACTCGCTACCTGGTCGGCATCTCTTACAGCAGAAGCTTTCGTTGCAGTCAAGAAGCACCCGATTTCCCTCATTATTCCGACTCCTGAATGAGGCAGTCCTATTAAATAGCTTTTAATCACGACCACGCGTCATTACATCAAGGGGACTTGAAGCTGTCTGGATTAAAAATAGCTCGCAGGACCTCAATCCTCACGCCTTCGCTTGACCAGCTCAGCTGTGGCAGAATTCTTGATGGAAATGCCTTCAGATGACAGTCAGTGAGGGGGTCTCGTAAATAATGGAAGCTTCGTGGCCTATGCAAATGAATCCTTTTTAATGTTGGGAGGCAGAGGCTTGCTAAATCCTCCGTTGTAGAGGAAACATCGCAATTTATGTCAAGGATTAGGTCACCGCAGCATTATTTTCACCACAATACTGTGCAAACGTATTATGCCACCACTGGCTGTTATTTATTTATTTATATATATATATTTTTTTTTTAGTTCTTTCACTGCCATTTGACGTAGATAAAAAAAAAATAAAAAAAAAGTAGGGCAGATAGAGCGGGAAGGATTACATGAGCAACTAAAAGCACCGTCATCACCATTCATTTTTTTTTATGTATTCATTTTCCAATTTGCACAAAACTTTGTCACAGGCTTCGGTGTGTGGGCCACGGATGATGCAATTACATTTTAGTGAGGATCGCGATAAAGATACAGGATTCATTGCCGGAGCTCAGTTTACTATGTCAATATCTGAGGTCTTTTTTTTTTAATATTTATATTCAAGTACACTACTTTTCAAGTGTTATCACTTGTTTACATTCACTAAAAACATGAAACAACACACACATGCACACATTATTCATGGATAGATAGACCAGTGTGTCCACATCAGGCAGCGACAAGAAATGATTAAATACAAACATTAACGATTACTCACTGTTTAGGTGGCTTAACAAACTTCCCCCCAAAGTGGTTTAAATGATTGTGGTCTCCACTCCACATAACTGCAGTGGCCACCGACCAAGTATTTTGTTGCATATTCAAATATCTCTTAGGTTCCATATTTAAGTAATATTTAATGCTCTATGCTGTAATTTTGATTTACAGCATGACATAATATTTATTCCAAATAAACCAATTGACAAACCTGATCAACAAATGAAAAATTGCCACCAGCAATATCCAAATTGTGCCACTTGGTGAGCAGAAAAATCGGTGGCTTGAAGCGTGTGGGGTGAATGCTGTCTCAAGGCACTTTGCTTTCACGGCGCCGCCACCGAAGACGGCGCAGGACGGTGCAGCAACAATGGCGCAAATTTAGCCATAATCTGCAATGGTTGCCAAGCAACTGAACAGCAAGTAGCCTGCTGGCTTTTCACACAGTTTCAAATGTGGGAATATTATTTGTCATGCACAACATGAAGCATGTGTAGCTGTGCTATATAATATTTGAAGATAATATTTTTACTGTTGGAGATTATACGTCAATTTGACTGAATCACAGCCCAAAAAACTCGTATTTTTATTCATTAATAAAATAAATAAAAAATGTATACAAGAAACGTGGAGAACGTTTTACATATTCAGAACATTTCATCCATCCAGATGTCTAATTCTCAAAACAAATAATTCCGCAGGGGATCCGTTATGAAAAGCAGAGATATATGTAACACACAAATGCTGATATTACATAATAATAACCATTTGTTGGCTCATTGCATCATTGTTTTTCATTAGTTAGTTGGTTAGTTAATATGGACAAAACTCATTGACAAGAAATTGCCCACTACTGTTCTATCCATCAACGGAAGCACACACCATCCCGTGAAGTAAAAAAAAATAAAAATTAAAAAAAAGTGCAGTCGGCAGGCCGCAGTCGCTAAAAGGACAAAAAAATGACACCAAATCATCATTTCGAGCTGCCTGGTGCATATTCGCTTTCATTACACAAGACTATCAACATCCGTTTCTGTGTCATTTACATTGTCCCATTCAGAATCCAAATACACATTTTTTTCTTTTTTTCTTTTTCACCAACTCATCTTCTGAGACTTGATCTACTTCTGATCAATGGTAAACTCCACAAAGATCTTCCCTGCGCGGACGCCAATTAAATGATGTAATCACATTCTGCTTAACAGAGCAAACAACCAAAGGCCTTGTCCTATCTCTTCCATGAATCCGATTTTGTGCCCATAATAGAAGCACTCCCGTGATTAAATTTACTATAAATATAAATACTGGCGGAGGAAAACCATAACGAAAATGACACTACAAACGATAAAGCCATGATTTCATCAATGTGACTCGCTGCAGTACTTCCCAAACTAGAAAAATTTAGCTTTTTTTTTCCTGTTGTGAAAGTTAGTCAAGGCATGCTGTCGCACTTTTATGCCTTGTCCGTCCAGGATACTTTTCCACCAGAGGATGAATGAGTGAAACGGAAGACCGTCGTCTCAAATTGTTTCCTGGGAGTAGTGTTGTTTGTCTGCCAAGTTGTCACGAATCAAACGAGAATTTTGCATCGTTCGTGAAACCCGACGCGCACCAAGACATAGGATCCACCTGATATCATCATCATCATCATCTGCCGAGTCACAGAGACGCTGTGACCAGAAGTGCGTAGAGTGTCGGCATCGTTGATCTTTGCGTTGACATTGAGAATTAGAAAGTCCGAAAGGAACCAAAATGACTCGGACTGGCTCAGACTGACAGTAATTGTAAGAAGGATTTGCAAAGAAGGGAAGGAAGCAACTCTGATAGCTCTTGTTTAGAGTAACTGACTTATGCTGCACTGCTGTCTGAAGTGCAATACAATAACTTGATTAAGAATGCCGCTCATGAGCAAAGACTGACAGCAAAAGCTCACACTGGAAAGTATGGAAGACGCATTCGAGTGATGGAGTCCGGTCGCCCTGACTTGGTGCTGCTGTCTGAGAGGTTTTACCTCAGCAGGATGTTTCTTACAGTGTTTTTGTTTTGTAGTGGTATTCTCATCAACCGATCGTTCACTGAATACGTCCCTGACAGTGACAAAAATCGGAAAAAAAATTTCCCCAAACACATTTCCTAAAATAGTTTTGGCCAAGTATCCCGACAATGGCTAATGATTTCCGAATGAAAGAAAGGAATATTGTCTAGATTGAAGGTATCATTTCGTCTTGTTGCGCCAGAGCAGCTTCAGGTTCATACAATGCAACTTTTACAGAGAGATGCCAGCACTGCCGCCATTGCTTTCTTTTCGCAGGTCCCAGCGACAATTTTTACAGAGACAAAACATCCTGCAATCAGATCATTTGATGCACAGTACTCTAAACATCAAAAATAAAAAAATTCCCAGAGAATTCTAACGGGCTGAAAGACGTGAGTGTTCCCTCATTATTCAGTGTCTACAGGTACTCTGTCCTGGCCGCCAGTCAATCACATCAATCACATGGAAAGAGACAAACTTTCACCAAGTCAGGCTAATGAACTGTTACACCATCGCTGATTTACAATTAATGTCAAAGGAGTGTTTTTCATTCAAATATTTACTGTATCATACTGTAATAATGATGGACGATGTGGTGTCCAGGTTTTACATACAAAGTCGGGTTACCTCCTCGTTGTAGAAACGGAACTAAAGCCGTCATTTAAAATCATCCCTCACAAGTGACAGCAGAATCTTTCTCAGCTTTTTCAGACCTTCCATTTTCCTTCCACTTCCAATTGTCAAAATTGGAAGCGCTTTGTTGAGAGGCAATCAACAGCGAGCTCGATTTTGCGTCAACTGCTTCAAAGCGGGATTAATCAACAATCACTTCCACACTGGCGTGTGATCATCACTAATATGCACACACATGTTGGTCCAAGGCAATTTGATGTTATTCACATCAAGACCTCGACTGTGCTTTCAAACATGACAAAAGACGCGTCCCATCAAATGGAGCAGCTGCTTTACATTTTGCAACATCTCATAACAGCATGGGACGTAAAATATCAGAGCTCTGACATGAAACATAATATGGATGTGCGCAACATTTGATGACATCCTACAACTCCCAAAACAAGCTTTTCATTTGGGCCGTAACAAATAACGCTGCAAAATCACACAAGAGCTGTCGCCCGCCTTTTCATACATTTTCAATGAACAGCGCATGCTTGAGTAATACATCATGAAATATTCAAGTTTGGTCTTTAATGCTCTTGAATACTGACTCTAGAGTGTTTCGTTACATAATCACAGTGCCAAGTATCTTTTCCACTTTGCAAACTTGCATCAGAAATGAATAACATAACACCAGAAGTTGGATTGTAAACTTAAAAAAATAGATCTTTGAGATTGAGAAAAAAAGGTTGCATGACTGCATTTTTCCCCGCTCAAATGACCGAAGTTTACATATTCAGTCAGCACTGGTGATGTAACAAATGATTCTGCTGTCTGCAAATTGATTGGGTGACATCACACGGCGAGCGTGTATGTTGGAAAGTGCGATTCCCTCTTGGCAGAGTTGTATACATGTGTCGTGCACGTGCGTGTGCGTGTCCATGCGTCAGTTTCCTCAATCCAGCATAAGGTTGGCTCTAGTATGGATTCAAATTGGGGCTCATCAGTTTACGGCGGTCCCGACATACGCCGTTTCGAATTACGAACAAACCTGTTTATGACCTAAGTGCTTATATAGACAATATCCATTGATTTATTTTAAAATTTTCCTGACGTTAGTGACAGACTACATCGCAGTTTGAGTTACGTCGGAACTTGGTCGTAACCAAGGATCACCTCATTCATGACTCGGAAGATGACTTGTGTTTTGCCAACAGAAAATTTGACATGAGTCACATCAGATTCCAAAATGAAGATGAGGCAAACCATGATCGTCAAACTAAGAGCTCGGGTCTTACCTGTAAATGGCCCTGGTACATATTGAGGCGTCGCGATGTCTCCGTCAGTGACTGGCGAGACTTGCTCGAGACTTGTCGGGGCTCAAAGTCGATGCACAAGTGCTGACATTGAATGTGCTCAAGTGAAAAGAGCGACGAGGCAGCAAACAAAAAGAAAAAACAAAAGCAGCCGCTCAGGTGCCACTTGAAGAAGAAGAAGCACTGGAAAGTCGCCGAGTCGTGCCGCCCTCTCGGACCGGCACCAGCACCGGCGCTCACTCCTCAGCCAGAGCGGGACCGAAACGAGTCTCGCTCGTCCTGCTCGCGGCTGTCTCTGCCGAACTCCCGTCCGAGTTCCAGTCGCCGTCCCAGTTCCAGTCGACACCTCCCGGTCATCATCGTGCGTGGACCGTGAACGCTCTCGGTCCTGGCTTGTGTTCTTGCCGAGCGCTGCTCCTCCTTCTTCGGCCGTCGTTCGGCTCCATTCGGCTCCATTCGGGCTGCTCGTGGGTGCCCCCCCCCCGTGCTGACGTAGTTCGCAGTGATCGAGCGAGCGCCTCTCTCACTTTATGAGATGAACCAAAATCTCATTATTCTGACAATATTCACACGTGTACATTTGCAAAATCAAAACCGATTTTGGTGTGTTTTTTAAACAATTACATGGCTGGTAACAAAATATATATTATTTTTTTTCTTATTCCTTTGACAAATATAACAGATGATATCAATAATATGGCGTTTTAATTAAAACTGTGGGTGAGTTGTGACGAGAATTAGTGAAATGTTGCATACATATTGCAGGTGTAGGACTAGCATGCTAGCTCTTAGCACTATCATGTTAGCTCTCAGCGACAGCATGTTAGCTCTAGCGCTCCTCCATCATCACAAGCAGTCTCTCACGCATTTCTTTGTAAATGTTATTTAAAATGAATAAGTGCTGCAAGTGAATGAGATTCAAATCAGTCAGCATCCACTCCCTTGGAGTCGCTTTTGAAAGTGAGCCCACTAAAACCAACCAACACGTATCCTGTCCTGTCTCAGTCGTTTAATTGTTGGCCAACGAAAGCCTAAATGAGTGATGAGCTTCAACATTTGTTATCCGCTTAAACAAGTTAGAGAGCCGCGAGGACTCAACTATCCTGTATCACTCCCATATTAAAACTATAATTCTGCAAAATAATCCAGATTTTTGTTCAATGTATCTTCAATTTTTTTCGACAACATTAATGGAATACAATTACAATTTTAAATTTGTTATCCTCAATACATAATGCCTGTATATTTTTTTTATCCGAGCTGGGCACTTGTACCTTTTTTGGTGGTCAGTCCCCCGCCCATCGGCCTCGACCCTTCGGTTTTATTCATAAAAATTGTCGGCCCCGATTATGAAAAAACATAAAGGGAGTAGCCTCAAAGTACACTGCAGGAGCTTGTTAAAGTTCTAAAGTAATCATCAAGAGCACGCTGGAGCGTAACCGACTGAAATCTTGCAGCGCCTGCTCAAGAAGGCCCTTGTCGTTCAAACTGGCCATCAGTTTGCTCGTGAACTCGTAAATGACTCAATCTTTGGAAGCAAGTGCTACAAATGCTAAAAGCGATTTTTTTTTTTAGTGACGCGTCACCTCGGAACACTTTGATTTGCCTACTTTAAAAATGACCAAATGAAAGCATAAAAGCGCCTTTTGTGAGGCCATTGTGACTAACCATTTCAATGATAGATTTTTTTTTCCAGCCGCCATTCAATTCCGGGAGTTGCTTCATTATCTCCTGACGGCACATCCATGGCTGCGCAATATTGCAAAGGTGAAGTCTTGTAAAGAAGCTCATTATGGACATGTTGACTAACGCTTCTCATTTTAACACGAGGGAAACGTGGCTTAGCAGTGACACGTCCATGTCACTTAGATGTACATGATAACACCTCGGCTCCTTTCAATTACCTGAGACACGATTCACACGACTTAATTGTGATAAATGCCGGGTGATGAGGCATGACGCTCCCAAAGTAGCAGAATGGCAATATGCTTGATGAATTCATGACGCACCTCCCCATCGTTCCATTCATTTAGGTGGCAGTGCCCATTAGTGAAATTGATTTTCGGAGCCAAATGTGTGAACATAGGAGAACACATAATACCGAGGCAAAATGATAAATGAAGGAAAGGTTCCAAAATAGACGGCGATGGCACATTTGGCAAGGTGATTAAGAAGCAGACTTAGACCACGCGTCTATCTGACAAAGCGTCGGATTAAAAATGAAGATTTCAATTTTATCCCGTGTCTCATTTCCTGGCCAAAATTGGGAGACGATTGTTAAAAAAAAAAACTGCATGTGACACAGCCTTCTCAGAAAGAATGTGCGTTTTGTCACGCGCTGGAAAAATCTATGTTGAATAAAAAATGCCAGTTTCACCTCGCAACTTGGTGTCGCTCATTAAACGGTTTAACTTTTTGGGGGTTATCCTGTAATTGTAGCGGCAGAAATCATGCTTCACTATTAAACTTGATGTCAAGGGAATGCTTTGCTTCACATTTGGTTGAACAAAATGCAACACAAATGCAAAAATTAAAAAATAATAATAATAATAATAAAAATCTGCCGCTTAAATGATTTCATTTTAGAAAAGTGTCAAATTATTACTTTGTGTACTTTTTCGGAAATTAATTATCCCGGCAAATGAAAGCGTTACAATTTTAACAATAACTATTACGATTTATTTAACAATATTATTTGTATTTTTTTCATCTTGCTCAATAAAAATGGTTAAGAGAATCAATAAGAATTTCATGATTCTGAGTCCTTATCACTTAAATTTTAGCTACTCTTAATGCACCTGACAACTCAAGATAAGCGCTCAGAATAATCTTTGAGTCATCAAATCACCACACGTTGATCGGTAGCAGTGAAAATGTCCAAATTCAGGCTCGATTTTCGGTATGTGTGCGGCCACCAATCATGTTGTTTGCCTTTTCGAGTGAATGTTTACACGATTTCACAACATTCTGCCTATTTGCTGGCCAGCCAAGAGTGACCTCAGTGCACCTGTGAGACATGTGCTGAACACATAACTGAGGTCAGTGTGTCTGAAAGCTGACTCGGCAAAAGGTTGACAGATAGTTTGAATGATTTAACAATAGCAGAACCTTTCAATGGAGTATCTGTGTCGTGTCTGCGGGCATCCGACTCCATGTCAGAGTTTGATTAAAGCGTCTTGGTTAACAATGATGTATTGAACAGCACGTAATCGTCTCACCATGCTATTTTGTTTTTTTTTTTCTCCCCAAGAGTGAACATGAGGAGTTTGTGCACTAAAACCACCAAAGCACCATAATTGATCTATTATCTTGTTTTACTCCGGCAAGTCAAAGCCGATATCCTCCAATTTCGGAGGAGATTGAGCTGAGACTAAACTGAGAAAGTGATTCATCAAAACGACATGCGCACCGTCAGTTGAGCCGCTGCGCCTCACCGCTATAATTAAAACTGTCTGAATGTCATGTCATCTAATACGGTATTTTCTCTCTGGAATTTCATCTATGTTTTATATTTACGACAAATTACGTTGTCACTGACTTAATAGCGGCTGTCTGACTGACTTACGTATCTCTAATTCAGCACAGAGAGACATGCAATTCATTTCTTCTTTTACAGTCCTGCATACTTGACACGGCTTTTTAGTATTATACTCCAGTCACACATACATATATATATATATATATTTACATATATATATACATATACATATATATATACATATATATATATATATATATATATATATATATATATATATATATATATATATATTCGTGCTGTCAAGTGATTTTTTTAACTAATTAATCACAAAAAATTCCATGATTAATCGTGATTAATCGCATTTTTTCTACTACTATTTTTTGCAAAGCTTGTAACAGATATTTACTTGAATAATATCTTGGAATTGATGCAAAAGCACCAAATATGAAGTATATTTAATTTAAGACTGTTCCAATAGCTTTCTTTGATTCTGGAATACGATCTAAACAGAGACATCTTTACTGGCGATGTACAGCTAATATGGAGCAATATTATTTTTTAATTAAATCAAAACTGAGTTATTTGAGTTAAAATATTTAACTGAGTTAGAAAAATTTGAATTCATTACCTGAGTTAACACTTTAATTTTGACAGCCCTAACCCACTCTCGCTCTCACTGCTAATGTTGGCAAGGTCCACATGTGCAATGTTCAGATGACATTTCCACAAAGGAAGCAGTCACTTTAAATATGTCGCTCTTGCGCCGGCTTCATTGCTGCTGTTGTTTGTGCACGGCGCGGAATTCATAATTCATGTTTCCCAAATATTCCCTCAGATGTGTTCTGGTTCATCTCCACTGCAAACATACGATTGGAATGCTCACTGAACTGCTCCAGATCAACCAAATTTGCATTAATCCCGTGCACAAGTATTTGTGCATTTCCCACAACTGACCCAACCAAAATCAAATCAAGGCTGCTTTGATTTTGTCTTCCTACTGGTGATTGCTGACAGCGTGTTTCGAATGCAAATGCAGTCGAGCTGTGTGGTGGCCAACAAAAGGAGGTTGCCTTCCTTGTTCCGGACGGATTCCTGTCGATTTCATCCCCCTCGTCTTTGATGAGTTGTCTACAAACGTCAGATGTTTGACATCCGGAGTCTTTGAAGCGCACTTATTTGTTTAGAGGAAGAAGTGCAGTGGAGAGAACGCATACTTGGAGGCCTTTTTTCGTGTCCATCGCACGTCGTCAAGTACAAAGGTGCAGTCTAACAGCACGTGGTTATGAGTTTTCTTTCTTTTGGCATTTTGCAAGCCGGACGCAGATCGTTGCGGGTTGTTGCGCTGTTGTGAGAGTGAACACAACCAGCCAATTAAAGTAGCTCCCCTCTTTCCCTTTAAATTCTGCGCAGGACAGGCGTATGTTCTACATACGGAAGCAGAACGAACTCGGTAGATCAGTGACAAATGACGAACTGATGGTGACTGACTGGTGGGCTGGCCGCCGACGAATGACAAAGTTTTCTGACACACCCACCGCGGCGCTGCCCTGCTGACTTTGACTTTCTTGCTTGGAGGCGGCAGCCAATCACAGTGCAAAAGAGCAGGTCCTGCCTACTACTTAAGTGAGATTCATCAAATAATTCATCGCACAGTGGAACCTCGAGTGACGAATGCTGCTTTTTCCAAATTTTGCCGGAAAAAAATATCACTATGTCCGTCCTATTCTTCTTCTGTGATGTGCCGAATGCATTTTTGTCATCTGCAATCTAGCAAAGCTTTTGCATATGTGAGCGCAAGTTCCGTGATTGCGTTCATTGTTTACTGCTTGTTTTGGACTTTGCTGCTGAAATGGATTATGATCATCTTGCCTTGTGGCAGCTTCCAAACTTGTTTTTCTCATCAGCGTCAACCCTAATGAGTAGTTTTTGTGCATATTTTCAAACACATTCATCAAAAACAATGAACAGAAAGAACATATGGTCACAACTGCCAACTTTATTTATTTATTCATTTTGGGGTTTTTTTTGCACAAAGCCTCACTAATGAGATTTTCCCACATTTATTCTTGACAGCTCGTCAATTGAAGTCACCTTTTGCCGTCGTCTGCGAGTTGATTTGGGGAAAACCTCGTAATCCTCGCAAGGTAAGGACCACGGTCGCATGGCGTCAACAAATCACGGGTTTATCTTTGTGGGTTGAGTGACGGGTATGAGTCAATGTCAAGGTTTGCCAACAGGGACGGTGTTTCATCAATATGGATCCTCGCTCACGGTAATGTGCAACTGCAAGCAAAAGCTTCCAGATGCAGTTTGTGACATCATCTATCCTATTTTACAAGCTTTCTTTTGTTGTACATCAAAACACTAACGCCAGCCATCATTCGTTTCACGTCGATGTTTGCAATGCCGGTGCAGGTCACGGGTCATTTGCTCCGCAAATTGCTTTGTCTGACCCAACTGTGTGCACGCCTTTCTTCATTCGTTGAGCATTTTTGGATTCACTGCTCATGTTGCACACCGTGGCAACGTACACATGATTCTCTTTATATTGTACATGGACAAGAATTTTGAAAAGAGACAAAGTGTGCATTTTTACTAAACACATTCCTTAGGAATATGTCTACTTTCATCCAAGTAGTCCAGGGAACAAGAATTCAAACACAATTTATACACCATGTTGCTCGTCAGTTGAAGTCTAATCCAATTTATTTGTATCACATTAATTCACAATAGAAGTTTTCTCAGGGCTCGTCACACATTAAGCAGGTCAAGGAGCACATTTGTCATACCTAAGATTAGGGCGCCTCCTTCAATGCATAACAATTGTTTACATTTACAATGGATTATTTTCACAACATTTCTAGGAAATCACATGTCCTATCATGGGTGATCTATTTTTAGAACCGGCCCGGTTCTTGTTGGCAGCATAACCACTGGCATTCACTCCTTTGAACATTTGAACATTTTCAATGAACATTACGTGCATGTTTTTTTTTTGTTTTTTTTTGGTTTTTTTTACTTTAGGAGGACGTCAGAGTATGTGGAGAAACACTCCAGAAGGAGGAGGCGTTCATGCAAACTCCGCTCAGGAGGGCCCAAGCTGAGATTTGAACACAGAACGTCTCAACTGTGAGGATTGAGGAAGACGTGCAAACCACTCGCACATGTGCTGCCTCAATTCCACTCATGTGAGTTGAATTCCAATTGAATTCGCCATTTTTTTTTACCCTTAGTTCAGGGAGCCCGGTGGCGAAAGAAAACAGAAGATGGAGTCACTTTGATTACAAATGGCCAATTATAAGCTAAATGCCGAGTCCAAGAACGGGGACATTAGCTTATGAGCTTTTGGGTTGTGTACACTGGCAAACGCCATCATCATCATCGTCATCATCAACTTGGGTTAAAGCAAAGGTGAAACTTCTCATCAGTGCAATGTCACCGTTATCGCTGTCATTGTCTTTGTACGAATCACAATGCAAACGTTGGTTGGAGGAAGGTACTCGTTTAGTTAATTCAAACAATAGAAAATCTATTCCCAGAAACTGAACAAACCTTCGCTCATATTCTCCAAACCTTTAAATACAAATCCCCAAATTGTAATTCCATTCACAAAACACCATGCAGACCAATGTACTTGTACAACAATTTGGATTTGCTGTTTTTAATTTTTTTATTATTGCCTTTCGCTTTGATGCTTGCTTGTGCTTACAATTTTGCCACAGGAGCCAATTAGAGTGCAAAATGTGTTTTAATGGGTGAAAGTAGGTTTGCAAGTTGTGAATAATTATAATAATAATAATAATAATAAATAAAAAAGCTCCCAAAATGTTGAGCAATGAGTCAAAAGAAATCATTGACGGGCGTCAAGTTAAAAGAAAGTTTTTGCTTTCTTGCTTGCCTCGCTGCTTGCAAGAAGCCAAGTGGTGCACTTCAGACGATTTGAGAGATTTTTCTTGAATTCAGGAGAAAAGAAGTCATTTTGCAAAACATATAAGCCGGCAAGTCAATGCACAACACATAAATCATCACAACTCTTGCAAAAAAAAAAAAAACTGTGGTTGGTAACCTTTCCATTTAAACGAGCACGTAGAGTGCAAAATATTTGAATGTTCTGTAATGTTTCACCAGTTATGAACCTGATCGTACATGGACGTGGCTGCCAATGTGTCCTACACAGGCCTCAGGATGACTTCTTTCCTGTAGGAGAAGTGCGTGAGTTTGACGTCGCGTTGCATCGTCTCCCTGCACACCAGCAGGCGGTAAAGAGACAAGGTGAACTTGGCCAGCACCAACGTGCAGCTCACCTCCACTAGCAGAAGAGCGACGTACACGAGTGCCTGAAATTTGCACTGCAAAGCTGCTTGGGTGTCCTTGTAGGCCAACAAAGTCTGTGACTTGTTGAGGTGTGCCTGCGTGGGACAGGTGAACACGACCGCGGCTGTCGTTTTTGAAGGCGGGGTTGCACTTGTGGTCATTTGCGTTGTGCTCCGAGTGGTGGTCGTTTGCGCCGTCGCTATGTTTGTGGTGGTTGCTGATTGCGTCGTCGTCGTGATTGGAATTGCGCTCGTGGTGATGGCTGACGTGCTCGCGATTGTGGTTGCTGCCGGTGTAATAACAAGAGTACTTGTTAAAATGGTTGTGGTGATTTGAGAAGTCGGTGTCATCGTGACGGCTGCTGAGGTTGGAGTTTGAATTGCTGTGGGCGTGGTTGCTGGCGGTGTGACGGGAATTGTAGCTGTTGTTGTCGGAACGCTCGTGGGTGACGCAGTTTCCGTTGTGGTTGTTTGCGGGGTTGGCGTGACGGTGCTGGCTGGCGGGGTTGTGATTAAAATGGTTGTCAGTGCGCGTCTTGCTTTTGCACTTGTCGCGACCGCTGACGTGGTCGCGATGCTCACTGGCGTTGTTGCTTTCATGTCGACTGTCGTTTCTTCAACTGCAGTTGTCGTGGAAGACGTTGTAGCTGACAGTGTCGTGGTGGATGTCGGCGTGGTTGGCCAAGATGTGGTTGCCATTGTTGTTGAGAACGTTGTGGTTACTTCGGGCGTTGTGAAAGCCGTCGTAGGCGATGTGGTGGTTGTGAACGGGAAAGTGACGCATATGAATTGCTGTTCTCCCAAAGACTGGATTTCTTGTTCTTTAAGATCTTCTGGATAGCGACAGACGACCGGCTTGCGAACGATCGCCGAGTTTGCTTTTATCCAGCGATGGAGATGTAGAAGGTTGCAGTCACAATTCCAAGGATTGTCATTGAGATAGACTTTAGTGAGACGTGTTAAAGGCTCCAAAACATCCTGATGGAGCGTTTCCAGATTGTTGCCGGACAAGTCCAGAGAGCTCAGCGATGGGATTTTTTCAAAAATCTCGGAACTCAAAGATTCTATCTTGTTGTTTTGCAGATTCAAAACACTGAGTTTTTGCAGTCCTTCAAAGTAGTCAGCTGACAGAGTTGCAAAGTGATTATTGGATAGATCGAGCTTGGTCAGCCTTTTCAGAGGACTGAGAATTCCTTTTGGAAGGTCGCTCAGTTGGTTTTGTTTTAAACTGAAATCTATCATTTTGCTCATTTCCCCAAAAAGCACTGGCGGAAGACTGGACAGTTTATTCTTGTGCAGGGTCAGCGTTTTGAGATTCGGGAAGCCAACAAAGAATTCTTCAGGTAAATTTGTTAAGAGATTGTCATCCAAGCCGATCTTTGTGAGTTTGTCTTTATATGGAAACTGATTGGCGGATAACGCCGTTAATTTGTTGCTTTGCAAAGTAATTTCTTTTAAATTTGGTAAATGGTGAAAAATGTCTTCCGGAATGGCACTCAGTTGATTTTCATAAAGCCGCAGCGTGACCAGTTTGCTTAGCTTGGAGAACAAAGCGGTTGTGACTGCGGTGAGGCGATTTTTAGCCAGGTGGAGCGTCAGGAGGTTCTCGAGGCCATCAAAGGTGCCATCTTCAATGGACGCAATCTCATTTCCATGTAACTGGATCTCTCGTACCTTTTTAAGACCGTCAAACAAATCTCGCTCCACATTCCGGATCTTGTTCAACTTGAGTATAATTTTCTCCAGATTCTTGAGACCCGAGAAGACTCCGACAGGCACGGACGAAAGCGGCGTGCTGGAGATCTCAACGTGCTTCATGTCGACCAGACCTTGGAAAGCTCCTGGCTCGATGACGGACGTGTTTGTGTTAATGAACTCCACCTTTTCCAGGTGCGGGTTTTCCACAAAGGCTGCTTGGGGGATTGTATTGATGTGGCTGTCCAAAAAGAAAACTTCGGTCACGCCTGGCCTCAGACTTCGTGGGATTTCTGTAGCTGCGGTGAAGACGATTTGGTTCTCTGAAGGACAGTCGGTCTCTTTTTCACATGGTTGGTTTTGAGTCCAAAAGGAGTCCAACAGCGAAAACAGAAAAAAAACAATGATGTCTTGTCTCCTCTGCATGCTTACTCACGAGAAGAAATGGAGAGATCATTTAAGTACCTGAATAGCTTGTCAAAGTCCTGTCAAATCCAAATGCCTACCTGATTATTTCCTATGACAGGATGCCGCAGTGTTGTGTTGTTACAGCAGGAAGGAAATACAAACATTTTCAAAGTTCTTGTCTCTATCAGCGTTGCCAGCGACCCGCCGGGGAGTGACCAACACGTTCCTGTGACACGAGATAAGGGCAGAGAACGAAATTGGAAGCAATGACAGCACAGAGCTGCAGCGCGGCACCAAAATAAGAATTATTTTGCCAAAAGTCATCAGAAAAGAATGGCAATGTTGTCACATATAATTTTCAGATATAATTTTCTTTTTACACTTTTTTTTGCAGCATCTGACACTTTTTTAAATTAGCAATAGTTACATTATTATTATTATTATTATTATTATTATATCAATCTCTTTTGACAATATTTGCATTTAGTGCCACCTGAATGGTAACTTTACGTTACACTGTACGGCAACTAGAACTATACTGCGCCAAATTGAATGCCACATTTTATGTCATAAACAACATCCATGTACGGATCTTCCAGAGTAGGAGGACAATTCAGGCAACATTCTTGAATACCAGACCATTCATTTTGCACAATTTAATGTTTTGAAAAAACAACAAAATAAACAATATTGGATTTGTCCAAATGAGCCTGCTACTTAACACTTTTTTATAAGAAACTTTAGTTGTATTTTTCTCAATCTTGTTACTGAAGCATTGCAGGATAACATCATTTTCAAAGAAATACACAATTTATTTGAATATGAATTTCATTTTCGTATTGATCTAATTTTAGTGAATGAGGTGCAATCAATAGAGTTGCAAATGTTATTATTAATTAATTAATTAATATTTGTCCTCAGAATATTGTTTTTGTCTCGTAGTGTATATGTAATCCATCAGAGTTCTTGTAGTATTTCCAAACTTGCAAATGTATATTCTGATTGTTGTTGTCACTGTCCTACTCGGACGACATATTTAAACCAATCTGCTGCAGTTTTCTTTACAAACGGACATAGGCATACAGGTACACAAAGTACCCAACCGTATGTCACAGTGGTCCATAATAACACCACAATGAAATGGCAATGATCCAAATCTGTTCCATGACACTGTTCTCACTGAATCATAATGAAAATGGAATTATTTGGAGGGGTGAGGCGGGGAGTCTTAAATGATTGCGACCGTTTGACTTTGAGATTTTATTCGTATATAGAATTTTGTAGAAATGTGGAAAACAATTGACTCGAAAAGTAGGGTCAAAATAAAACGTGACTTCTTTCTATCAATATCTGTTTTCACTTCCAATTAAGCAAAATGTGCTCAATCTATTATTGTTAAAACGACTTGTCATACACACTCGAAGCCAACAGAGCACAGGTGTCGTTTTTTTTCAATGCACTACTTGTTCATCATCACCATCTTCTTCATCACCATGATCCTCATCATTCCCAAAAACTGAAATAATTCATTGAAAAAAGGCGGAAGCGAAGTAAATTCGCTTAAAAAAATGCACGCTGTATTGTTCAGTGCATGAACGTCCCATTGTGGGTCTTGATGTAGTTACAATATGTTAGCAGCAGATGTCAGTGTTGCCCAAGTGAACAGTCAGTGAGCTAAATACACTTCTAAGACTTAAAACCCACGAACCTCTGGAAATACTACTGCGTTGCTGCAGGCTAGTTTATTCGCATTCCAAATTAAAACCAAATTCGGGTTCATGTTCATGTCATTTCTGTAGGTACGATAAGTCCATTTTTAACCAAGGAACCCTGGAATTGTTTTTGTGCATCAAATTGGATCAAACGTGGTTCAAATGTGAACACTGCTAGATATGCCACACATATACACACACACACACATATATATATATATATATATATATATATATGTGTGTATATATGTTTATGTTTTTTCTTAATATTGCATACAGGCGCAGTGTTTAATTTACAGCACAGAGTTCCTGCTCCTGTGGCCAATATGTCCCCGTCCTTTCTTGTTCCTCCTCCAGCATAGACAGCCAATGACGATGGCACTTATGATTACCGTAGCAACGACTGCGATGACAATGAGGATGATGGAAGTGTGCTTCGGAATGTGATGGTCATCCTGCTGGCCGCTGCTTGTGACTTCAACCTCTGAGGATGAGGTTGTCTTGACAGCAGGTGAAGGAGTGCTTCTTTTCTGCGGCGGGCTGTTTGGTTTCCTTCTCCTCTCAGTTGAGGGCAGTGCTGTTTGTTGCGTGGAACTCTGCAGCTCCAAGTCGTCTTGTGTTAGCCCGGCAATCATCTCCCCACTCAGACTGAGTGGCGTATCGCACACCACGAGCGTTTGGTTGACCTTGGATGGGTGCTTTCTCAGCCAGATGGTAAGAGGCAAAATATCCTTGTCACATCTCCAGGGGTTCTGCTGAAGAAGTATCTCTTCTGCTACAGAAATGGCATCGAGATCTTGCGGTGGCAGGTTTGCAAGAGTGTTATTCCTCAGGTCAATCTGCCCCAGGTGACTTCGGCCTCGGAGAAAACCGACAGGCAGATGACTGATGAAATTGTGCTCCAAAGAAATGTTTACAAGGCTGGGTAGACCTTGGAATGTCCCGACTTGCAATGTTTTCAGCAAATTGGTGTGAAGCGATACTTCACCGAGCTGTTCCAACCCCCGGAAGGCTCCGCTAGCGACATAGCTGATCCGGTTGCGACTGAGCACCAGAAGTCGCAGCAGTGTGAGATTTTTAAAGGTGTCGTCCTCGATCCGACTCAGTTTGTTGTCGTAGAGCCACAACTCTCGCAAGGCCGTGGGACCAAACAGTCCTGGACCAAAACTCTCCAGCTGGTTTTCGTACAAGGAGATCTGGGCAAGCAGGGGAACCTGGAAGAAGAGTTGTTGTGGAAGAGTCCTCAGCTGGTTGTTGGACAGGAACAGCTTTGTGAGTTTTGGAGTTTTGGAGAACAAGTCGTGTTGGAGATGCGTAATACGATTGTCTTGCAGGGAAAGTTCCTCCAGGTTGCCCAGATCATGGAAACTGCCACCGGGTATTTCTTGGAGCATGTTTTTATTTAATCGAAGATATTTCAGCTTCGAAAGCCCTTTGAATGTCCCAATAGGTAACTGGCTGATATCATTTCTTGCGAGCAACAGGAACTCCAGCTCAGTAAGGGGGTGAAACGTTTCCATGGGGATTAAGGTCACTCGATTGTGGGTGAGATCAAGGGCAGTTAGAACTTTGATTTGGGAGAACCATTTTGGATGGAGCGCCGCCAACTGGTTTCCATTTAGATTCAGAGTCTCAAGTTTCTGAAGATTTTGGAACAAGGCCTCTGGTAGGTCTCGCAATTGTGTTCCAGTCACTTTTAAGGCCTTTAGGTTCACAACAGAATCAAATGAGCCAGGTTGAATCTCACTCAAAGGCGTGTCATCAATCGCAATCCATTTTGCATTTGTTAAAGAATAAAGGTCATCTACCCCCAATGACGAGATGTTGCATTTGGAGAGGTAAAGAGCAGTTGTCCATGCCGGCAGAGGAGGAACATTTGAGATACCAGTGCATAATATTTGTTCTCCCTCACATTGGCATACATCCGGACACGCCCACACAGCCATGTTAAAGGCGCACAGAAAGAGAAATAGCAGGATGACGGAATGCTCCATCATGCACCTAAAAAAGATACACGCAAGTTAGAGTCATGAACCAATTCATCACATATTTTGACATTATTTTTTAATTCAACAATGAGAGCTAAACTCATTTTACGATCCAATGCCGGCGCTCTATTCTGGGATAGTATCATATAGCGTCTTTAAGTCGAAGCTGGCTAGGGTATCGGGTTAAACGGCTGCGGGTGACGTTGGCTGCAATTAGCAGCTTTGAACACTTTAGCATCCGAACCGTCAAAAATGGCCATTTCTGTGGTCAGTCGGTTTGGGAATTGTTCTGCGTCGTCATCATCATCATTCTAAGTAGTTGTAGACATGAGATAATCTCAAAACATTGGCTTGGACTATGCTAACTGTTTGGTCAGAGAAAGTGTCCAAAACAGTCCTTCACAAATTTGAGCCCAGAAATCAATTTTTCCCAACTCGCATATCTTTGTGGTGGGACAGTCACACGCTTTTATGTCTTTCGTGGTAACATGCCAACATCAAATGCCGACTCAGAACAGGACTGTGATTCCCTTCAGCCACTAAATACAAACTATCATTAATGGGTGAGGTTTTCTTTCCTTTTTTTTCTTCCTCAGGTTTGAATGTCCGCGCATGAGCAACCCCGCCAGGAAATGAAATGAGGCATTTCCCCTGAGTAGTACATTGTCCAAGTGCAGTTTCCTTGTTTTTCTTTTGAGATACGTGACATAACAATTGCATCGCCTCTCAAACATCTCCCGGATTTTTTCCCCATCTTGCTGTTGGACAAAATGTTCTGCTTTGGGTTACATGACAACGCTCCTGGATGGCTGTGAGTGCAGAGAATGGAAGCGTGTGCCAAATGGATCTGAAGCCATGAACTGCTGTGATTTATTTTATTTATTTTTTTCACTCTTGTATGACTTTGTCAAAGGAACGGCAACACTTCTTTTTGCACACTTCTGCAAAATTGAGATACTATTTGTATGTTTGCAACAGAAATCCAAAGTCATTGATCAGCTTGTCTTCAGATTCACGACTGTTTTTATCTGTTCTTGTCAGAAGGTGTGATTATCCGAGATTCAAATCATCAGTCTTACTAACTGGCACGACATCTTGGCAAGTACAGTACCATGTTGCAACAAATCTACAAAACCACAAACACAACATTCTGCATCTCTTACCTCGAAAAGTTGCGGACAGAGAGGGAGTTGGTCTTATCTGTTTTGCGCACACTGCCTTCCTCTGGAGCTTGTGAAGTTCCGCAAAGAAAATTTCACACTTTGCTGGTCTTTGTCATCACATGGATCTTTTTGTCTTTTTGTTTCTTTTTGTCCGCTCATGAAATCTGGAGCTGGTGGTCCTCGTCCTCATCGTCCCAGATTGTCCTCCCTGTTTCTGCTGCTGTTTTTTGTTAAATGAGGGCAATTGTCTAAAAGAGGGGAAGCCCCACCCTCTCTGACGTCAGAACTGTTTGAATGCACACATTGAGATCTCGGAGGTCTGCGATTACTGTAACCTTGCAACCAATGTGTGTGTGTGTAATTGATTTTTGACTAGGAAACAGATGCTGTATTCGAGATTGAGGTTATGTGACGCAGGCGTGTTTTTTTTCTTGTTCTTTTATGAGTTGTCGCACATATTGTTTTGTTATCTCATACAATGCCTCTTTGCACTGATGCTCTCAATTTCAATGCAAGGAAATGCCTATTGTACCCGAAATGAGACTCAATTTGTTCATAAAGTCCTCACAAGGTGGAATTCCGAAATGACTTCAGCGTTTGGCGGCAAGGTGAAAAATAATGGGAGGCTGGACAGCATGTTTGAACCAAAATAAACTCCAGATAGTCAGGGAGGATCCACAGTAACGCACAGACGCCTATCAGTAAGCCCACAAATGTTGCTCCAGTCACGGTCGTACGTGATTAAATACGCAAAAGGGCTGTGATAATAAAGCATTTGCAAAACCGCCGTCCTATTATCACATTGACTTTACACTGTTAGGCAATCGGCCATTCCGAAGCAGTCGCGACGCAATGGCGTTTGCTGTGTTGCAGTTGTTGACCTTTCTGTCAGCTTCTTCAGTGTCTGCCTCGCCAGCCAGCTAGAACGTGTCAAGTCAATTGATTCCACAGTCGCTGACCATTTTTGCCTACTGCGGAGCTCATCCGTTGCTTTGTCTCAATTGTCTGTGTGTTGTACTTGTGCATGGACATGAAGGAGGGATTCACATTCGGCGTCCCGGCAGGCAGAGAAGAAGTTGCAAGTCTCCTTTGGCGCAGAGCATTCAGGCCCAGCCTAACAGGAAGTCCCAAGCAACCATTTCACAATCTGATGCTGGACTGGCTTGCTGAGGATTTGATGACAGTCAGGCGTGGGAGAGGTTGACTTTATGCTGTAGTAATTGGGGCCACACTGAAAATCATTTCAATAAATACACTAAGAACGATAATACTAGTCACCTCTCATGACTAGAAAAAAAAAGCGCTTCATTTAAAATCTCCCCAATTTTAATGAAGTAGTATTTTTAGCAATGAAACTATTAAACACAGAGGAGCACATCTTTGAAGAGAGCGCATTCAGATTTTCATATCAGCACCAGGCTTTCTGCGATGCGTGCCAATTCCTGTGCCAAGATGGGCGGGCTGGTGCAGGACAAGGCGTGACTTGGATATGCGTCGTTGAGTGATTATGTGGCAGAAAGTTCACGTAAACCTTCCGCTTGCTCAGGCCACGTCAAAAATCGGAACACTGTAGACGGATGGTCAAACATGTGTTGCTTCTTGTCTAGAAGTTGAGCTAACTTGATAGTAAATAAATAAATAAATAAATAAAGGCCTGCTGTAATAACTCAGGACTCAAACAAATAACATTTATTGATCAATTCCAAATGTTTCATGTGACATTAATATACTTCGAAGCTCGTAGGATATTCTTCCTAGTTGTGTCGATTTTAGGTTAGCTTAGCATTTAGCATGGCTTCTCCTTTTCTTGTCATCCCTTCATGGCTGACACTTGTCAGCAAAGGAGCTTGTTTGCCGCCATGAGGGAGTTGATTCCTGACTTGGGACCAACTCAACATCCGGGGACTAAATCATCAGCAGAGTGTTTCCGTAGGTTCTTTTTTTTTGAAGAACCGATGTACCTAAAAGGTACTTGTCCGTTTCAATGTCAAAACATTTGTTGCTGGTCATTTTGCAGGACAACTTCAACAAAGCAATGCTCACGGGGCTTACAAAAATGAAAAACGCCTCATTCTGATTGTTGTGAAAGAAACTTTCATCCCATGAGTCACTGCTTTTTTTTTGCAATATTTCCGCTTGTTTTCAACTGCATCATTTCTTCTGCCTCGTGTGTGTGTTGTGGGAGCTGGTTTATACCTCCTGTTGTGTCAAAGCAGCCAAGTGGAAAGTCCTAATCACCCGTTGTCATGGCAATGAACTTGGGAGCAGGTTACTGATTCATCCTCCCATTGTTTGTGCTTTGTTTTAAAGTTATGGAATTTGTGGCATCTGCAGTCATTATCTCAAAGTTGACATCCCTTTGAAAGCTTCAAAGACTAAACTCTAATGTTAACCAGTTTCGATTATGATCGTGGTCATTTTCCTGACTGTAGTTTTTACCTGCTATTCTTTGGGAATGCACAGCCTTTTCCCTCATCAGAAAGTGTCCAAACGAGATGGCTGCTTGTCTTGACTTCCTGACCTCTCTTTGGGGAAATATCCGCTCTCTGTCTTTGTCATTCAAAGAGGAAGTGCGACATTCGTATCATATTCAAAAGCGCACTGCAAAAATTCTATGTCATCTTGTTAATAAGATACCTGACACACACTTCCATAATGAAACTAATAATATACTGTATGTGTTCAAAGTTGAACCCACTAACTGACTTTTGTGTTCATTTCGGCCATCGTTAAAGTACTGAACGAACAATGACAATTTTGTATTTGTATTTATTTTTGAAAGTATACTGGGACAGTGCACATTAATCAAACAGTTTCCCGTAAATATGCCAGATTATAGCCAATGGCTAATTTGCATCCGTTGTCCCTGTAGCAGGTTGATGTTAGACTATACAATAAAAAACATAACATAACAATAAAATTGCTCTTGTTTAATAATGTAATAGAAACAATAGAGACTTCAAATGAAATACGTCATCAAAAAAATCATCTCATTTTTTTACAATACTGAGAGTTATACAGGACTGGTTCTTTTGCCACCTGTGCAGTTAAATTGCTGAATCAAAATGTGAAGTTGTACATACATGGGAAAAATGTGCATGTGCATTACTGGGATTTGTTTTGAAGCTGCAGTCTTGTAAAAGAAGAAACAAAGTGTGAATGAGCATATTGAATGAATGAATCGTTTTCTCCTTACATTTCAGGCCAGTCTGCCCTTGCGCAACAGCTGACGTAGCCATTAAAAATGTACATATTGTGCCTTTACCTCCTCCAGTCTCTTGCTGAGAAGATGCATCCCATACATAGCGCAAAAGATGAGGAACACGCCTGCGGCCACAAGAAGGATGTGAAAAAACATGAGGAATCCCGTCAGGACTGCGTTGGAGGGCAAGAACCACACGTACACCCAACCTCTCTGACGGTTGTGGTGCACAAAGTCAAGGTCCTGTTCGACGACAAGCAAGTCATAAAAAGGCGGTGAAATGTCGTTGGTGGAGGGATCGGCTTTGACACTGCTTTGGGCTCGCTGTGAGTAAGCTGCTTTGGTAGCTGAAGCGGTTGTCGTGGACGACTCTTGAGTTGGTGTGCAACTTGGAGTGACTGTTGTAATGCTGCAATGGGTCAGTTCCTCATCGTGTAGCGACTCGAGGGTCCGCTTTATGTGATGCTTCGGACTGCGACACATCACGTGTTCACTGTCAAGAAGTGCATGCTTGTTCTGTCTTATCCAACTTACAAAACCTCTGATGCTGCAGCTGCAGTCCCACGGGTTGTCACTCAAACCAACCTTTAGAAATGGATTGGACTTGAAAATAGATCCTGGAAGGGTTTTAAGATGGTTGGCCTTCAAATCCAGCATTGTGAGTTGGCCAAGCTCCTGAAATATGTTTTGGGGAAGGTTCTGGAGAGTGTTGTTATTGAGGAGGAGTGTTTCCAGTTTATGTAATCTGGAAAAGTGTTGCGGATGCAGCTGCTGGAGGTCGTTGGATCTCAGTGAGAGCTTCTGCAATTTGGGGAGACAACAAAAGACATCTGAAGGCAACTCTCCTAGCTTGTCATTAAAATGGAGGTTGAGGGTCTGCAGCCCGGACATGTTGGCAAACACATTTCCAGGCACCGTGATGAGGTTTGTGGCATAAAGGTAAAATGTGGCCATTTCCGGCATGTGTCCCATCAGCTCATCTGGAAGCGACAAGAGTGGATTATCGTAAATGGTCAGCTTAATCAATTTGGGCATGTTATAGAAGCTCCTCTCGGGGACAAATTGAAGCTGGTTGGAAGACAAGGTGAGATTCTTCAACTTCCTCAGTGACCAGAACACCTCCGGGGCAATTGTGGCTATCTTGTTGGAGAAGATAAGGAGATACTCAAGGTTCACTAGTCCATCAAAGAGCCCTGATTCTAACCTTTCTAATTGGTTTTTATAAATGCTGAGCTTTTTCAGTTTGATCAAGGAGCGAAAAATAGTAGGGGGAAGTGTTTTCAAGAAGTTCCCGCCAATGTTCAGGATCTCAAGGTTTATCAGTCCGCTGAAGGCTCTGAAAGGAACGCTGGACAGTTTGTTGTAACTCAAGTCTAGATCCTGCAAAGCAATCAGTCCTTCAAACATTTTGGCAGAAAAGCTCTCCAGTTGATTCTTATTTAAATACAATTCCTCCAGAGCGCCAAGTGGGTTGAAAATGTTTGCACCCAGCGTGGAAAGATCATTTGCTGACAGCTGGAGAGACTTGAGCTGCGGAGCGGCATGGAAAGCCCGAGGATGGATCGTGTGGAGGTGGCTGAAAGTGAGACTAAAACGCAACATCTGCTGCTTTTTCTCCAAGCTCCGTTCACGCAGGACTTGCATGTTCGTGTCGTTCAAGAGCAGTTTATAGGTGTGAGTCGGCAGTTGCTCCGGTGTGTCGATGATGCTTTCTCCGGTGCACATGACAATGCCGTTGGGAAGGCACCTGCAGACGCTGGGGCAGGCAGTATTGTATGTGAAGAAGGTCAGCATGGAGAAGACGAGGACCCGCAACAATCCTGCACAAAAACATCTTCGAACTTTTATTGATTGTATGTTATACAGCTGCGTGTGAGTTTTCACTGCATTTGTGAGCATTAGCCAACAGCTAACAGTTCCAAAGTCTGATTTGGCTTCAAATATTCTACTGACCTGTTAGAAAACAATCCATCTTTTCCAGCAATGTTGCTATTAAGTCCAGACTGATCTTTGAGCGGTGCTTGTCCAAAATTCTGTCTTCTCCACACTGAGTATGTGTGTTGTCACAGATAACCAGTAAAGACTGGCATACAGGAATGCTGGATCATTTCCTTGAGCTTTGACTGAGTGGTGACGTAACATAACGTACATGTCAGTGTGGGGCAGTTCCAGTATGTGTCTTGATCTTCAGTAATAATCATATTATGTCCAACAGCGGTTTTAACAAATTTTAGCGCTACTTTTTTGTTGGCCTGCTGCTGCAAGTAATAATGAGCCAATGGCTGTTGTGTAATGAACTCTGGCCTCTCAACTGCAAGCAGGCAGTGATGACATATGACTGACATGTATGTGCTCCCTCACACATACTCGCACATTCTGAAGGGTTTGATGGAGGTCACATGTTGTATGATGTTGCTTGTACAGCTTCTTTTCCCTCAAATATGTTAAAGCTTTGTGATAGCAAAAAATAAATAAATAAAAAATCTGTAGTTCGCTGTCTCACAATTTGTATGGCGACACCATAAAAAGGTGTGCTCTAACACCTAATCTTATTTTTTATTTTTTTTTAACAGCGGATTTAATAAACAAACAATTCAAAATGCTCGACAAAATGACTAAATATATTAATATATATCATGTATACGGACGTATGTTTTTACCTGTTTTACAGAAGTCATTAATATGCGCACTCGAGGATTAATGACATTTTCCCCCTTTTGTCCGCCTGGAATTTTAATAGCACAATACTTTTTTTTTTTTTTCATATTGTTTTTTTGATGGACAACCAATACGATAAACTGTCTTTTGATTCTCAACTAATTTATGAGGAGAAATCTCGTGTCATTTTGAATTAAGTTACCAAATCTGGCTCCTTGTCCTATTTCACGATACATTACCTGTATGCGCTGCACTGTATTTATTAATCAGCACACCTTTTTTCTTTTTCTTTTTTTTTATGTAAATACATGGATGACGATGGTAAAAACAGTGGATTTCAAATATATTGCGCTCGACAGATATTGCCTCAATGTTCGGGTCACATCCCGTCTGCTTTTGTTGAGCTCTCCACTGTTGAGGCTTTTTCACAGCAGCCCTCCCATTATTTGGGCTAAGCTCAGTGACTCAGCTATGTCACACTCGTCTAAAAGCTCACTGCACATGAATTCACCTGCCACTGCGGAGACTGCACTACATCCGTCCGATCCCTTTCACTCAAACAGAGCTCCTATGCTTCCAAACTCTTCATATTGCAGCTTGTATAAGTCCCAAGATCCTCATTTGAATATTACATGTCTTTGTGGCTAAAGATCTTTGAAATCATACAAAACACAACTTCACGTTCACATTTTATTTTGAAAAGAGCAATCTCCTTCTATTCCAATGCTTTCTGTCAATTCCCAACAATGTTATGCTTTGTTCCGCTACAAGAGAGCAACATGAAAAGAGAAAAGCGGCAGGCAAATCATAACCCTGGTGACTTTGTCTTGGTGAAGCATCTTTTGTGCGTAGCAGATGATGGACACTTAACAGTTTGACACCGGCAGTGAAGCGACCTTTTTCCTTGATGGTCGAGATTGCTGAAATGAACCGTGTTCACGTGAGCGGTGTTGTGGCTTCTTAAGGCTTTGCTGGGCTTTGCAGCAACATTTCATAGCGGTCCTCATCCGCCTGGAGTCCCATCTCACACACAGTATTTCCAGAAACAAGCTGCAGACAAAAGAGGAGTGACCTTCTGCTACTTAAACTGAAACCTACAAGCAAATGCAGACATAATAAATGTGACGTACGTTCACCCCTCTTCCTTGTTATTGGTTTGTCTACTAAATTGGCTGTCAGTTCCTTCTCCAGTTCCAGATCGTCCCTCAGTGCCTCCAACTTAAAGAAGAGAGGGCGATTAGACCGGCGACACTATTCAAATTCAAGTACTGAAGCACATTTGTTATTGATTGTCTGTTTTCCTTTTATGATTGTTGAATCAATATGCGTTTGTAAAAGGCTTACCTCTTCTAAATCGGCTAATTTATCAACCAGCTCAAGACCTGTCAGGAGAAAGAAAAAGTCAACATCCAAGTAACATCCCTCCTCTCCTCAATTTGCTCATTTCCAAATGTCTCACCTGGCGTGTCATTCTTTTCAAGAGGAACTAAGCTTTTGTGCAGAAGCAGTGATAGAATTTTGCTCTGGATTTCTACGTCATCTTTTGGATTCAAAACACGGTTGCCTGCGCAGATAAAATAACAAAAAAAAACAAACGGAAATGGAATGAGCCAATCATCATCTTTTAAAAGTTGCTTTTCAAACACTCAATTTTGACATACCTGCGTTAAATAAGTTCCTTCCTTGCACATCTATCGGACCCTGCAGTAGTAACAAACCCAGCAGTCCCAAGATGTAGTTGACAATTCTAACCCGATCCATGACACTTAATGGACGCTCCCAGGTTCAGCGCTCTGCGAACTCCTCAAGCCGCCGATTCTTTTCTCTTCCTTGGGTCCTTCCCTTCAATATATGTATCGGTTCCGAGGCAGGAGGCGGAGCCAGTCAGCCGCTGACGTATTAAATCAAACACATGTCACTGTTTGTCGTCAGTAGTTTCACCGCGGTTAAATTGCCGCTGACGGAAATATGACGTTGTAAGCAAGGCCAGTAACTCTATATCACAGTGACACCAGCAAATCAAGCATAGAGAGGAAGGAATTAATCTACTTGATGGTTATGAGAGAACTGATTCACATTTTTTGGCACTTGCAAGTTTTTTTCTTTTATATTAATTAATTCCTTCAGTAGCGTCATAGGATTGTGCTGGGACAAGAAAGTCGGCCTAAGTAAATTGATTCCTTCCCAAAGTCCATTATAGCAAAAGATGAGCTCCACAGTCTTGGCTGCAGGACTCATTTGGAGGTGAGGGAGCATTTATCACAGCAGCAGCGCCAACTAACCAGCACCTCACTATATCAAGATACTTTGTGCGTCAATGAAATGCTGCCAAAAAAAAAAAAATGCAAGTATCCTGCGAGTGTGGTGTTAAGGAAATGAGCTGGCAGGCACCAGATGAATTTGGCTGCTCACGCTATCATAAAAGTTCCACGCTTCAGTCAATTGAGGGCCTGTTGACATCTAGCATCTCCCGTCCAAGCATCTTTTTGCAAAGCCATCACTTAAATTATTCTGCGACTGGATTTCAACGGAGCGCTGGGACTCAATGAAGAAGAGTGAAGCTCTCAGGGATTGAATTACCAAAAGTTTGAGCCCGAAACAACTTTCAGTTGTGATGAACCAAAGACAGGGTTGTCTGTTTGATTCATCTGTTTTCTAGTTCAGAGTCTGTGCAGTACGAAAGTGGCGTCCATCCTGGACTGATGGATTCAAATATTCTTTTGTGTGTCACTCGGGTTGTTGAGATCCGTAGCGGTCTTGGGCTTGGTCTTCAGACCACTTTTCGGGGGTCTCGAACTTGTCTCAAATTTAGCCATGGAGAAGTAAGGATTTGCTCTCTATTCACCCCGTCAGAGATGTTTTAGGTCATGGGTTGCTTTATTAGAACAGCAACAGTCTCATGTTGCGTCGAAAGGTAAAAAATAAAAATGTGTCTTCAAATGAGTTTTAATAGTGGACAGAGAGGAGGCTTGCCTCACATTTAATGGGAAGGGCCGGCAACAGAAAAGGTATCATCACTCCCGAGGCTGCGCTTAGACCTCAGCAGCACCAGCAGTATTTGGTTGACCTGTGTTAGCGGGCATGTGTGTTGGGGTGGAGCAGCTCGAAGAGGTACGCAGGGGCGAGGCCATTTCAAGATTTGAAGACGAACAGAAGTATCATAAAGCGAACTCTAAAGTGCACCGGGTGGGGTTATATGATCCGTCTTCCGAGCTCCAGTTAAAAGATGATCAGCAGCATTTTGCACCAGTTGGAGGCACGTGAGGGAGGACTGGCTGACTCCAAAGTAAAGTGCATTATAGTAATGTCATAATAACATATTTAAATACCGCTAGGATCAAAAATTTAAGATGAAATGCATTGGCTTGTTTTAGGAGGTGGATCTGTCTCATGCGGATCCTTCCTCAAATAATGCTGGTCCAATGGTGATTCATTGACGCCACTGCACGTTTTCAGTGGACTTTGACAATCTGTAGTGATGGAGAAGTAGACGGAGACTTTAGACTGACAGGCGAGTGTGCAATTTTGCAGGAGAGATACATCAATGTCAACATGAACTAATTCCGACCACTGCATAAATAAGATTGCACCATCTGGAGGTGTATTCCTAAAAGCATTTTGATTGTCTTGTAAATGGCTCGCTAACGGCAAAATATTATTCCAGTTATAGGTGATGGGCTGTTGGACAAACTTAAAGAAATGTAATTGGCTGACACTAGAGGGAGTCGTGCCACTGACTCAACGTGTTATGCTGTCAAATGATTCAATATGTTGTGTGAACATCAGCTTTCCACGCAGTGACACGCTTGTGTATTCTCTTCTATGTTCGTTTACATTCTCGAATAAAAAAATATTATTCATGTGGATCATATGTCTCGTCCGGGGCGGGGAGGCGGAGAGGTCGGGTCCAGTCGCTTCCGATTCCTGTTGCAGGCGGTCAAATTTTAAGAGTGTTTCGTCAAGCTTGTGAATTTTAAGAAGTCCATGACGGAAATAAAAACGTACCTCTTCAAAATAAAATTAATGTGTAGACCTGCTGGTCAAAAATCTTTGTTGCACAATCACGTCTTAAGTATCGACGAGTTTAGAATTAATACACATTTAAATGATAAGAAAGTCAATTGTTGATAAGTGTTTGGTACGACAGAAGGAAACGGCGTTACTTTATTTCGACGTGTGAAATCTAAAACCGTGTGCAGGTTCAGTTCAACTTCGGAGGCGTGAGACAAGAAAGAGATGCTTGTCAAAGCGTGACTCGCTAGTTGGGCAGGATTGCAACGACCGAGAAAAAGAAAAAAAGAAGTGAGAGAGTAAGAGGGTGGCAACCGAAACCAATCAGGGACCGTCCAGCACCTGAACCATCCGTCGTGTTCATGAGTTTATCGGCCGGCCGGCGGAACCTTTGAAAAAAAAAAAAAGAAAAAAGGCCAATACACGCTCATCGGCTCCTTATTGGTGACAACATGGCTGAGTGTGACGTTAGCATCGACCAGGACAAACTACCTGGAGTGAAAGAGGGTAACGTCCATAACACACTCCGTTGACTTGTCACGTCTAAACATAGACACACAGGTAGTGCAGTCGATGCTAATGCTAAAAGTTAGCAAACACAGGTGTTTCCCTGGTGCGGTTGTTGTCTTCGCTTAGCATAAATAGCTAGCAGATGCTAGCACGTCTGATTCTAGTCTGGGCTCAATTGAGTCCTTATTTGAGTGTTTTTGTATCTTTATTTTTAGTGTTTTTGTGTCATTTCACGTGTCGGCGGTCAGGAATGTTCGACAGGACATGTCAATTAAGATGTTTGGAAGGTGTTAAGAGTGTATATTTGTCTCAATTCTGGCAGTGGACTTGATTTATCTGATACGTGTATTATCGGACATATTTTAAAGGCGATTCCCTTCATATAGGTATCATTTTCCTGTGGAAAAAGATTTCCAAAGTTACGACTTTTTTTCATCTGATGAAAATGCACTAATTTTGGCCAACGTCAA